>NC_046371.1:21524149-21754283 GCF_011125445.2 Fundulus heteroclitus
TTCTAGTTTCCTTACGCTTTGCTGCTGGTACACCAAATTTCACCAGTGTGGAACAATATAAAGAATATTTCTATTGTACTCTAGTGCAATTAAAACACAGATAGCACAGCCATGCAGCATACAGTAGATAGAATACGAGTGATTCTGCTAATGTTTAGGATGATAAATTCAGTATTCTAAAATTGCATTAGTATTTTCTCATTTTGCCACACCTTTTAGCCTCATTTGTCACATTTTAGTTGAGCTATTGATAAAAATCCTGACCAGCTTTGTTAATATAGCTTGTTGCATGCAGAAACACGAGTTTAGCAACAGATTGCTGGACATTACTGTGATACACTCCTGTGAACATAGATGGCAGTGTCTAGTTTTCAAAGTTCCTTCCTTTGTATTTTCATTTAGTTATTTCCATGTTATTTCTCTAAAAACAAAATGGGAATTAAATCCTGTTAATGTTTCTCGGGTATTACCTGAGTGTTGTTTCTCTCGTGCAACAATTTGCCAAGCTTAATAAAATCTGAAAGAAAATAAAGACATGTTTTGCGATCAACTTAGTAGACATGAATAGATTTATAACACTTAATTTTTTATGCTAAATTACATTTCTTTCATCCCGTTTTCCCCCCATAATTAATAGAGTTATTAACCTCCTCCTGGAACTGTATAACATTGAAGGACAACTAATTAGCAGTGATCTATTCACACCAAAAGAACACAGTATGACAGATTGGCCTCATTTTATTTCTGCAAATTACATCAGATTGTTAAATGTTAAGTTGAGAGCACTGGTATCCACTGGAAAGATTTAAAGTAATATTAATAGTGGACAGCTGTTTTCAGTGACGGTTTCTTGCATGTACAGGGCCCCTGGGTGAGCTAATCCTCGTACAGCCCCTAAACCAACCAAGTAGAAGAAAACCGTCTAAATATTGGGGTGTGATATAAATGCAGCATTGCCCTCTACAAGTCACATAAGACAGTACCTCTATTCACCACAGCAAACAGAAATGTCCACAGACATTGTTTGTTTTTATCCGTTGGTTGTGCCATTAACTCAAATGAACTTTCATAATGGGATAAAAGTCAAATTTGGTACAGTTCTTAACTTTTGCACTATGTATTTGCTACAGTTTCTTCCTTATAACACATGAAAACACAAAAAGGATATTTTTGCAATTCTACCTGAAAGATGAAGAAAAAAAGACACATTCAGAAAGATTTACTAGTATTGAAGCACCATGCAAATAAAGCTACGCTGCAGCTTGCCCTTTACTACGACTGTTAGCTAGGCCCAGCAAACTAGCATACCCTCTCTGTTGCTAGCATCTCTGTATTGAAAATTTTATGATCTTCTTTGTTCGACGTCATCAGCATAGCTCTCATTTTAACAGTGTAAAAGCAGTCTTTTTGACTATTGTAGTTAAAAGCATGAAAAAATCCAACAAAAATTTAATTGCTTTAAAATATGCTAGCTTACATTAGAACACTAGACTTTTTGGGAATTGGTGGAAAAGACTCCTTCCTCGAGATAACATAGTTAAACTTAAAAAACGCAATCTAATATTCTAATATTCAGATCCCTTGAACTTTTGCACACTTTGTCATGTCTCATCAACATACTGCATTTAGTTGAAGTGGATTTTATTTAGACGTATCAAAGGAAAAATCTTTGACAACCGTTGACCATTATGGTACCACTTCACAGTTGCTTACTATTTTGTTTTGGTCCATCCCCTGAAATATAAAACGTTTAAAAATACACCAAAGCTTAAAGATGCTCTGTGACAAAATCAAGGGGCCATACCTTTGCAGAGCACTGTGTGATTTGACATTTCTTCAGCTGTTCTAAACATTAAGAGATTTGTTCAGTATGGTCTCTTATAAAGCTTAAGTCCACTGGTTTAATTCCTTGATTTTCATGAGGTCACCCATTATTGCCATGCACACGGTTTCAGACCAGCATGTAACATTGCACAGATGTGGGGGTCCCTGAGGCTACAGCGCCATGGTCCCCCCCCCCACATTCCTCCTTTGGACCATGGCTGCAGACAGAGGCCTAGAACAGCAAAGAGTCCTTTACTGCTGGCACTCACGGCAGCATTTTCCAAGGAAGCAACACACTCCAGCTGGCCTCTGCGTGGCACTTTGCTGCTGTTCTTTTGCTTTCTGCTGTCTTTGCTGTTTAAAGGCCCAGTTAACTGGAGTAATTGGTCTGACCGTCTTGAAGACTTATGACTCAGTGTTCAGGATCGGAGGAAATATGAGCACAAGGAACAAAGACACGCTGCCCTATCTGCACCCTACAGCTCCCACGCAGGGACAAGGGGGTTCAATAAAACAAGTTGCACATTTTTCCTTACCCACATCTGTTTCTCATGTGGATGTCAGGAAGTAACCCTTAAAACAACAATGCCTGGTTACACACCACTGAGTAATAATAACGCCGACACGAAACTGGAATCGGCACCTCCAGCTCCTTCTGGGAAACACGACCCGACTTTTATCGACTACATTCTCAAACAGGGACGACGTAATGAGAGTTTTACAAGAAAGTGGGAGTAACAGCTGTAAGTCACTCCCACTGTCACGTGTGAGAGAAAGTGACAAAAAAGGAGTTGTGGAGCATAAACTGTAGATGTGGATAGATTTGTGGAGGAATTATCGGTATAAATGAAGAAGCATCTGCTGGTAGAACGAGCTCCGCCCCTTTGCTTCAAGAGGAAATCATCCCAGTTGGACTGAGATGATGCAGTCAACAACTGTCCTCCTGCTGCTCTTGCCTCAGCTGGTTTTCTCCACAGTACGTATCATATGCATGTTGAAAATTGTTATTCGTTTTCTAATTTTGGGTGTTATTAAATGTTTGTTGGGATTTATAGAGGGCATGGTGATGCAGACAAGACCCTGAGAGCTGCTTCATTCTGTATGTATGCGTCAGTGTTTGGAGAAATGAGTTACATCCTAGAAAGCAAATAGAAAGTAAGAAAGACTATTTTAAATTTTTGTGCAATAGATGGTCTCAATAAATACCGTGTTTTTATGAAGTCCCAAATAGAAAGCACAATATTTTAATCTAAGATGTATGAATTGTGAAGCTCCAAGGGAATCTTCACTTCAGACAATCTTAGACAGGATATGATAACTTAATGGAATTGTGATAACACATAATGTTTATCCCAACTAATATTTGTCTCAGCTGGCTCCAGGTTAATTTACCTCTTTGCCAGTTCATGTCCTTTAATCATACCAGCCTACTTCCGTTCTGCAAACCAGTCATTTTGTACTCAGGTACTTAACCACTGTGTATTAATGTATGGCTGTTGCCAGTAAAATCCTTTGTTGGATTACTTAAATAAACTTAAAGCTCTCTTGTATCCTTTCAATTATTTGCTTATTATCTGAGGTTTATTATCTGAGTATAACATTATGAAGCACAGTTTGTAAAACAAACAGCAACATTTAGTGGCAAAACTAAAAAAAAAATGGGGTGAGAATGTTCCAAAGTTACTTTATCTTAGGGCTGGACAATAATTCAATAACGATATATATCGATCGATAGACCAGTTATTCAAATCGAAAAAAGGAGTCAATATGAAGTTCAATAGAAGAACAGTTTTCCTACCTTTTGCATTCTAGTCTTTATGTAGGTTAATACTACAGTTATTACATCCTTCCAACCAATCGCAGCCAATCACAATTGCAAACCCAGGAGAGCTCCGTCACCAAGTTTCTAAGAGTTCAGAGAGCATGTGTTTTGGTACAAATTAGGGTGAGTAAAGGGTTGTTTGAATTCAGTGACCTTTATTTAAAAAAAAAATAGGTCATTAAGTAACATCATAAAATGGCTAGAACTGCACTTAAAATATATATATTTTTAATTTTTTGATAATTATCGATAATCAATCTGATTTCTATTTTATCGATATGCTTTTTTTTTCTATATCGTCCAGTCCTACTTTATGTAACCAGTTATTTCATTGTATAGCAGGAAGACATGACCAAAGCATGCTGTCTGATCAAACTTTATGTGTTCTTCTGTTTCTTTCTCATGAGACTGAAGGTATCATTGGACGTTTAAACCAATCAGAGACTGCCAGTGAGGAACTGTCTGACGCACCGGTCAAAGACCAAAAGGCTTTTAGGCAGGCCAAAGATCACGATGCTTGCTCCATCCCATGTGACATTGCCGTCAAGCTCCTCCGGGATGAGAAACACTCGATCTGTGGTGAAGTTATTTTTTCTGCTCTCGTAATTTTGCTAGCTCTATTATCGACACGTGTTGCTAGGCGTGTCTGTTTCTGTGTCTGCAGGCCAGTTGCAACAGTCTCTGCTGGCGTTTGGACGCAGCACCCGGAAACTGATCAGGGACGTGATGGAGGAGCAGCAGAGAGCTCTGGACGCCCTGAGCAGTCAGGTGAAACCTGGTTTGGATTTTCTGGCTTATTGCAGTCTGTGAAGGGATCGAACGGGCCCGTTGTGAGTTCTGCTGTGTCTCGTTTCCAGGTCACAGAACTGACGAGCAAAGTGCAGACGCTGAGCTCCGAGGTCCAGAGAAGCAACAGCGAGATGTACTCCATAAAACCTGTGCAATCCCACGGTAACCCACAGGTTCCAGCATTAATCACACAGTGCTACAAAGTTAACATTTTGAACTTTTGCCCAAAGTGTCACATTACAACCACAAACTTCATTGCTTTTTTTGGGGGGATTTTATGTGATACATAAATGGGATTTATGTGCATTTGTATTCAACCCCTTATACACCTCTCTACAACAGTCCAGAGCAGCCACATACGTTTTAAGTTTTGTTGCAGAAAATCAAAGAACAAACATGAAGACCAAAGAGCACAGCAGAAGGTGATCTGATCAGATAAGGACTTTCTGACCAAAACTAGCCCTGAACATTACCCTGAACACACTGTCTCCACAATAAAGCCTGATGGTGGAAGCATCCTGCTATGGAGATGCTTTTCCTCAGCACGGGCAGCTAAATATTGGGTTACCTGGGAAAGTTTGTGAGAGGCTGCAAATAATTCAAGACTGCAGCAGTGGAGCTTCACCTTTAAGGACAGATGATCAGCTAGATTAAAACAAAGCACATTAATTTTTCATTCTCATGGTCAAATCAGTAAACGTCAAGCTCTAAAATCAACTGTGATTTATGCCTTCAGACACTTTCTTACCAATTGGACGGAGACTTTAGCCAAAATGTTAGTCTCCAGACGTACAAAGCTGGGATGAGAGATCCAACAAAAGACCCGCTGTTGTAATCACAGCGAAAGGTGGTTCTACTAAGTAGAGGCTCAGTTGTCCCGAATATAAAGGCAAACCACATTTTTGAGATTTTAGTTTTATAAAATAGAAAAAAAATATATATATATTGTCTTTGTATCATGACACAGTTGTGCACTATTTAGTTATTTTCCATTGTATAAAGTCTGAATGAGTACATTTCAGTTTGTGATCAGTGTAATATGACAAAATGTGAAAAGGTTCAAGAAGGATGAATATCATAGAAGGCACCATATGTAATGAAGATAATTTGAAACAGATGTAAAAGTTTTACAAAAACCTAATAAGGAAGAGGCGAATCTTAGTCAATGGAAGGGATAATTAATATTTCTAATGTGAAGCCAAAACTTATCCGTTCCCCTGGTGGTTTCAGGGAATCTTATCTCATGTCGACATTTTAGAGAGGCTCAACCAGAGTCCTGAGTTAAACTGATTAGGGTGATGGCAGGAAGGCTTTCCAATCGCTAAACACTTGGAGCTCATCATCAACAATAAATCGTCAAAATCCTTGTGGTGACGTGCAAAAAGCTGTTCAGCAGTTATAAGAAAGGTTTGATTGCTGTAATGCACACAATGGTTTTTCCTGTGATTAACAAGGATGGTATAAATCCTTTTTAACATGCCATTTTAAATAACATATGAATATAAACTGTTTTTTATTGATTATACTTTTTAATTGCTTCAATGTCTTTTGAGATATTCCTGCCTTATTTCCCATCAGTAACAAACTTTTTGGTTGAATAAAAGCAATTTCGAAACAGAATCTGCTAGGGGTATGAATAATTCTGTGCTTAACTAAATTTCTGAAGAAATGGTGCTTTTGCTCGTGAGAAATACTGTGAAATCAGGTAACAAAAGAATCCAAACCCTCAATGATTTAATAACTGCGTGACTCACTAAGCCTAGGCAGATGTGTAAACAGGTGTTGTTAGTATTCAAAGTGATTATTTTCCCAAAGGTAGCCCAACATCTTCGTTAGTGACAATGGATCAAAACCTTTTCTTGAATCTTTCTTATCAATTAGGACGAGATTGCAGCGACATCAAGGACAGCCTGACGTCCGTTGTCCCGAAGATCCCCAGTGGTATCTACATAATCCATCCAGAGGAAACGGATTCTTCTTTCGAGGTACAAAATGAACTTAGTCATTTCCGGTCTGCTAATATCATCATTCAGACCCTGAAAAAATATGTTCTGTAGGTCTTCTGTGAGATGGACTACATGGAAGGTGGGTGGACCGTGATGCAGAGGAGGACTGACGGATTGAATGACTTCAAACGATCCTGGGCTGGTTACGTCGATGGCTTTGGAAACCTTGCAGGTTGTGGATGCGTTCATTATTTTGAAGAGGTTTACCTCAAAACCTTTTTTATTTATCAAGTTATAAAACAGCAAGAAAGGGAAAAGATCAATTCAGATTATTTCTCCAGTTGGATTATTTGTAATTTATCTCGGGGAGTCTGATCCTGACACGTTTCTCTTTGTTTGCGTCTGTAGGGGAACACTGGTTGGGTCTAAAGAAGGTTTTTCACATCGTCAACCAGAAAGATGCTCGCTTCCAACTTCACGTAGCTCTAGTGTCCAACAACGATGTCACGTCCTATGCATCCTATGATGACTTCCGCCTTGATAACGAAACCCAGTTCTTCAGAATCCACCTGGGCAGATATGCAGGCAGCGCCGGTATAGAAGTCAAACAAATGCAATTCTTTCCTAACTGTGTACTGTTTCTTATAAGTCAGCGATTACGCGGCGTTATGTGCGTGTGTTTCTGTGTAGGTGATGCTTTTCGTGGCTACGATCAGGAGCAGAACCAGGACACGGCTCCGTTTAGCGCCTCGGACGTGGACAACGACGGGTGCAACCCTTCATGCAGCTTGGCCAACGGGACGGTGGAGAGCTGCAGCATCCTACACAACCACACAGGGTGGTGGTTCAACCAATGCGGGCTGGCGAACCTCAACGGTTGCCCTGAAGACGAGGACCTGAACAAAGGGAAGAGGACACACATCCTTTGGGACACCTGGCGGCAGAGTGGCGTGCCGTACACCATCAAATCTGTTACAATGAAGATCAGGAGGCTTGCAACCAATAACTGAGACCCACTGATAGAGAAGCATTAATGTGTCCCTGACAATGTTGCTCAAATATTTGGTACCATACAACATATTACAGCTTGTAATTGAACTCAGAAAGGACTTTCCAAAACCTGTTCCAGAACTTCATAGGTACTTTCTGGAACTTTTTATTGAGCTTTTCAGGTTAGTTTAATGAAATTACCCGGTAAGATGCAGAAAGTAACCTCCTGAAAGGTTTGTGGACAGTTATGTTTTATGTTCAGTAAAAGTACAGCCTGTGTTATTTAGTGCTACAAAATATCTATTAGATTACATTTTAACACAAAGACTTTTCAAACTATTACTAGAGGCAATTTTGGTTTGTCTCAATAGGATAAATTCACGTGTGAAACTCCACCACAAATGTAAAAAATAACTGATCACTGTTTCTCTGAAGTAGTAGTCCCTGGTATGCACAAAAAAATGTAGGATTTTAAAAATAATTGATGGTTCTGTTTAATTCTCATGGAACTTTTACCTTACTTTTATTTTGTATATTTGATTCTGAATGTTTGTAAAAAAAAAAAATGCAATAGCCAACATAAGTTTTCTGTCACTATGTCTCTCTTCATTAGGAGGAAATTAAAAAGCAAAGCAAAACATTGTTTTTTGTTAAGATTTCTGTTCTCAGTAAAGCTGGTTCGTGCCTGATTCTGTGTTTATGTGCCCTCAAAAGTAAGTATTTCAAGTTTGAGTACAAGACGATAAATGAGCTGTAGACCATTTATATCCATTCATCTATCTGGATGGGCATTAAACATCTCAGGCTCAATGAGAAGGAGCAATCTGAGCCCATGTGGCCTTAACTTTAGCATGCTTAGCTGCAGATTCACGTTCTCTAGCTTCATGTCTCTTTGCTGGTTCTCTTTACGGACACTTAAATATCGAGATCGCATCTGCCGACTCTGTGACGTCATCAAAGTATAAGAAAAAACCTTTTCCGTTTTCTTTCATCCAAACAGGGCTCATATTAGGGCACCAAAAATATATCAAAACAAATACTCTTGCCATAATGACTCAAAAAAAAAAAAAAAAGGTTCTGTTTTGAAACACCATACGGAGCAAAAACTTCTTCCTTTGAGCTTAGCTACTACAGATTGTTAAATAGGTGTTGAAAATTAGGTGCAGAGGTACGTAGCCAAGGCAATAGGCAAGGATTGGATGTCAGTAGGAGCAGCAAAGGTCAGTGTCCAGTTGTTAGAGAGGCGGTAGAAAAATCGCATCAAGGAGAAAAGGGAATAGTCTGCGGGAACTTGGTCAGAGACAAGGAGGGAACTGAGAGCAGAGAAGGACCACGTGACATCTATTAATACAAGGCAGTTGATTATCTGGCAGAGAGACTGACGCCCGCCGGTTCACACGGCAAAATTTAAAAGTTCTCGAACGATTCTCAAAACCTGATAAAAAAAACAAATAAGTAGATATAACAGATCTGCTCATGCAGTGTGTTGTGTCCAGTCAAACGGCAAGCACAACACGACACACACAAACCGACATCATTCAGATGTTGGGACGGGAAATCTCAACCTCTCGAGATTAAATGTGAGTTCAGAGTAAATAAACATGACCAAGGAGGAAGAACAATGGCAAAATTTTTAGGACTAATTTTAGCTGAGAAAAAGCATTAAATAAATGGAAGTAGTTAAAGAAGCTGAAACAGCGCAAACAGGGGCTCCACATTTTCTATATCTATCTGATATAGAGGTGAGGTGTGTTTTTTTTTCCTTCTCTGGGTTTCCCTCACCTTTCTGATTGGCCACACGTCACATGCAACACGCAGCGTGCTCGTTTGTCCTCAGGAACGCCACACGTGCTAGGATATCAGGTGAAGACAATCCAACATGTTAAATATCCACGATTTGAGGGTTGGAGTGGTCCTGACGTCCTTCTGAGCAGACAAGACCGCTTAACACACCACACATGGCAGGAATATCTCTTAAGATCATCTTAAGTGCCATCCGGATAATCAGTGTATGTGGGAAGGGGAAGTTCGGGGGCAAAAATCGGGCAAATGATCCCGCAGGGTTAACCTGGCATGAGATGTGTTTAAGCAGCAAACAGGGGAGGCAGGAAGACAATCAGGCTTGACACAGGAGGACATACTGAGGATGATTAGAGCTTGGAGAAGGCATGGGGACACGGTGGGCAAAATCACAAACATGGCACGAGTTCTTACAGTGAACACAGATGTATTAAAATATGTCTCCATGTTTGAAGTCCCTTTTGGCTGCTAGTTCAGCTCAGGATTACCAATAAATAAATAAATAATAGCATAAACTGCAGATATTGGTCTTGAATCCCAGTGAATCTTTGACCTTCTCCTTTAAGTGATCCCAGAATCAGATCCAGCCATCTTGAGGTCACTTTCGGTTACAGGGCTAAGGCTTTTTGCTGACTTTAGTGCTCTTATTACAAGATAAAATCAGCACTGTCATCATTTGCAACTAAGCCCGACTGCCTGAAATGGTGGTTTCAAAAGCCAGAGCTTAAATTTCCACATAAAAGTGTTGCATTTCTGCACAATCAAATATTTGCTTTTATTTCTTAACTATAGTTGTAGTTTTAGAGAGAACTAGAGCTACAGCTAAAACAGGCCTTTGATTCAAAAGAGAACAAATCCATTCCAGCAGGTGGCGCCGTTGACCTCACCTTTGACGCCTGAACGTCAATGAGCATTGCTTCATATGTTTAACACACAAGCTTTGTCACACAGTCTGTATCAGGCAGGCTGTTATAGTCACTGCAAAACTGAAGGAATAGTTATTAGATTAAAAGGTGAAGTGAATTTATTTAAGAATTAGTTCACAACGAACGGTCCTATTAAAATCTCTGCTATGTAACAGATGTGACAATGGAGGGCTAAAGGGCCATAAAAAAGTTAGCTGAGAACTCACAGAGCTCGCTGCTATTACGGGCTTTAACACCTTCCATCCCGAAGGCCCAGCAGTGGGGTTCCCAATTTTAATACGAACATTTACTTCCAGCCGGGAGAAAGTATTTACTCTTTGTACATCATCAATTTTTGATAATTTTTTTTGTCGCTCTTGAAGGTTCTGGATCATCAAAACAGCTATGCCATCAAACTAAGATGATCTGAGTAAATCCAAAAAGGGAATAAAGCACAGTGACAGGATGAATGATCATTTTAATGATTTAGATAATTATCCAAACCAAACTGGCCCTGTCTGAAAAAAAAAACACACAGCCCAGATTAACACCCGATCTGTACAATCAGGAAAGACCCTGACTGACAATATGAGGTAGGATAAAAGATCTCAATAGCCAAACATCAAGCTCTGAGCTAAAGAAATCTAAGATGATAATGGCAGATGTTTCGGATGTAAAGAGCATCTCTTCGATTTTTACCCTAGCTTTACCCACGCCTTTCAATTCAATTTCTGTTTTATTCACTGGATGTCACAGCAAAGATAGACTGCTGTATATGAAGGAACCATGAATTATGTTCCTTACCAGAGAATCCCAGTGGACAATGTCAGTTTGTGGTCTAAAGTGAAAGCACACCTGCGTCACTGCGGCACTGCAGCGGGAGAAAGATCGGAAGCACACCAGCAAATCCTCTGAATGGCTTTAAAAAATAAACACAATGGAGGAATTCGAGTCATTGTCCTGATTTAAATCTGAATTACTTGGAGTGGCCTGACCTTATGCAGGCTATTCATGCTTGAAATGCTTCCAATGTGGCTGAATTAAAACTATTTTGCAGAAGAAGAGTGGGCCAAAAAAAAGTTTGATGCCCGTTATTGCAGCCCAGTGCAGCACAATCAGTAATTAGGTTTAGGGGATGATTTTTTTTTTTTAAAGGGGACCTATTATGCTTATTTTTAAACATTTAGGATTGGTCAATGGGCTATATGAAACATGTTTACCCAATTTTGCGCTCAAAAACCCTTCAGAGATGATGAGATTTATCCTTCCCAGTTCGGCCTACTTTGAGCTACTTTCAGAATGAGCTGTTGTTAGGGGGCTCTGTCACTTTTATGCAGAAAGGCTGTAGCTGGCATGTGAGCTCTCCCCCCACCCCAACCCAATGCTTACACTCCCACTTTGCCCATTGAATGACGAAATAGTGAAAATGGCTGCAAACAGATGCACAATGGTACAACAGTACATCTTTGACCCTGAATCAGACCCAGAAGCTGCAGATGTGGAGCCTCCGGTACAAACACAAAAGGTTGTACCGGTCTTTTGTGTACTTACTCACCCGTTTCTCGATGGTGAGTAAGTAGTGTATTCCTACAGGACAACCTTAGGTCCTGTTTACATGATAACGAATTGAATGACAACGTTCTAATTACAATCTCCGTTTACACGGCTGCGGTGCAAACCTGAAAACGCTGTAACTCCCTCGCCGTGCCACTAGTAGGGTAAGGTAAGTTTACTTATATAGCACTTTTCAGTAACAAGACACTCAAAGTGCTGTGGTCTTTGAAACTCAGCATGTGAGCTCTCAAGCAGTATAAGTTCTTAGGAGTGAGATGGTTAAGGTTCCCACCAGGGGTGTTTTTTGGCTGTGCAATGTTGACAGCGGTGGCGGAGGAAGGGTGGACCAGCTTTACTCTGCTGATGCTAACAGCGGTAGGCGCTACAGAAGTCTTTCCTCCTCTTCTCATAAACATGAACGCGGTTCGCTTTCTGCGACTCTCAGCCATGTTCAAAGTATACAGTGAGAGCAGCGGAGCTACAATGAACTCTGACCAACCCATGCCCTTCGGACCGAACGGTAAAGATTGGTTAGAGTTTTTACAGGCCTGAAGCGCCCACAGAAAATAGTTTTTAACCTCCTTTTTTGTGAATACATAAGGTATTTGTAAGACAAAAGATTTGGCGTTGTTGGTAAATGAACACTACAAACGTAACCAAACCGTTCCGTTTTCCCTACTAAACGTCACATAAACAGGGCTAACTTAGAGTGAGTTGCAAAGCTACGATGAAAACACTTTTCTGCAGTGATAAACTTCCTCTCATATCTTCTCAGCTGCCTATAGAAGCATCTGTCTGTGAGTGTTATATTTTCATTAAGTGTTGGTTTGTGTTAGATACTTCTAGGCTTGCTGGGGTCGCTCAGTGAGGGCCAGTGTCCGCCGATTGTGATGTAATAATCGGGAGGTTTTTGTTTTCCATACTCCCAACAACACATTTACTTATTAGCAAAAATAGCTAGCTGTTTTGTTTTAGTGCTT
This sequence comes from Fundulus heteroclitus, assembly GCF_011125445.2. NCBI lineage: Eukaryota > Metazoa > Chordata > Actinopteri > Cyprinodontiformes > Fundulidae > Fundulus > Fundulus heteroclitus. The sequence continues at coordinate 21,536,760 of NC_046371.1, forward strand.
GGACTGTTTTCAGAAGCAGCAAGAGACCCAGATGGAAGCACAAACTATCACGATAGGCTGGTATTGAAAACCTTTTTTCCTTAAATATATAAAATTATCATTTTAAAATTGCATGTTGTATTAACTGAGAGTATAGTTTCCTGTTGTTAAAATTGAATTTGATCCGAAAATCTTGAATTTGGCAAAAAAAAAAAAAAAAAAAAAAAAAAAAAACGCATTGTATCTCCTACTGATTTTTTTTTTTATGGTACTGCGATGTCTTGCGCAGTTTGGTGTGTATTTCAAAAACAACAACAGAGGATGAAATGGGTAAGAAAGTACTTCACCTTTGAAACTAAGAGCAGAATGCCGTTGTTCTTCCTGTTTAGTTCAGCACGCTAGAACACGATGTTATTCACTTTCAGTTTGTATGTGTTTGTGTGATAAAGGATTATTAATCCAGCAGATAACGTTGCAGGAACTCTGGCTCTTTGTGTGGTCTGCTGTGTGCGTATGTTGGCAGCGTCCATCAATATACACGCTTCACACAGATAGGGAAGGAGACGCGTTCAGGTGCTTTGCACTCTGTGTCCCCCCCAATCAGACTGTGTATGTTCGGGTTGACAGTGTTTACATCCAGATCTTGGGTCTGTTCTGCTCTGTGGAGGAAGTCTTAACAAAAACTCTTACTATTGACATTCATCAGCATTTAGACCCTTCTCCTTGAAGCCGTCTAGCGCTCTCGCAGCATAAAATGTCCTAAGTGACTAATCTTCAGGAATCAGGGCCTTAAAAGGCAGTTTTCACTCTGACTATCAGACATCAGAGACTCGCTTTTATCAGATTTTTTTTTTTTCTTTCTCCAGCTTTCAAGACTTTTCAGCAATGTGACTTTTTAACGAGAACTGGCCTGAGTAAAACAGGACGAGGTAACGTTTCCCTAAAACAGAGATCACCTAGTGAAAAAAAGGCGTGCCCCGCATTAGCTTACGTGCACGCATGTCTGAAGAATATGTGTTTATGTGTGCGTTTGTTTTCCCACACTTGACGGGGATCAGTGGAAAGAGGGAGCGGACAGGAAGCAAGGTCTAGTGGGAATTTAAACCCGGAGGAATCTCATCTGCTGTTCATCAGCCATCATCCGCTCCTGCACGTATGCACTCGAACACGCACATTGAAAGGTCTTTAATAAACACAACTCAAGGATTCAAATGTAATATTCCGCTTTTTTGTTCCTTCCTTCTTAAACTTAAAAACTTCATCAAAACTTCCACAGGTAAGGCAGAGACAAAGGTCAAGCCAAGCGAGACAGAGAGTGGTCCAAAGGCTGCTGAGGTTACAGAAACACAACTTTGAGAGGGAAGGATCGGAAATTGACCCTTGATGATCCCTCCACATCTGTGAGGGTTGATGTGTAATTTAAACAAAAGTATACGGGAGGGGCCCAGAAAGATGCATTCTTTCTCAAGGATGGAGGATAAACATAGGGGGGAGGGTGGCTGAGTGAGCGAGGCAGGAACATGCCAGAGGGACTCCAGCACTCGTTCACATGAAGCAGACGCAGACTCGCCGCTGCTGATCATCCCTCAGCATGAACCACAGACCACCGGGGGCCGATCGCTGCAGGCCGGCTGCCGGCGACGCGGACCGATCCGGCGCCAGGAGCCGGGACAACCTGCTCCTCTACGACGATTTCAGGGAGGAATTCTGCTGTGCCGGACAATGCCTCGGGTAAGGCTCTGTGATTCACATGCTGGGTTGTCAGATAAACAAGGAGCAAGTGCACGAGCAGCTGAATGTCAGGCATGTTTTTTTCTCATTACAGCGAAGCTTTAAAAGCAAAATGGGTCTCATCATCATTGCACGTAATCATTTGATTAAAGGAAAGAGGTGTAAAAGAAAGTGGCACTGCACTTTACAGTATGCATCATTAGTGAAGTAGCAAAGAAAGTTATATTTTCTGTGTGTTAAAAACAATAAACCCCATTTTAACTACTGATTGAAGACGTACTGAACTACAGAATAAATACAGATTAAAGAGATTTGCATACCCAAGAGTAAAAGCAGTGGGTTAAAACAGTTATTGTTTTGTTTTGTGAGCTCTTGTTAAGAAAAATGTGTTACTGCGACCATGTTTGAAACCCCTCTCTCCAGTCTGAGCTTCCAGTTCAGCCACACCTGCGTCACCTAAGTAATGTCATGACATGGATCTGTCCTGCTTGTTTTCTACGGTGCAATATGTGCATTTTCTGCATCAGTAAAATGTGGAACAGTGGTAAATTCAGCTTACAAAACAAGTGCAGCATTTAGGGTTTAGAAGTCATGACCAGAATAAAAAAAAAAAAAAACATCTCCTAAATGATTCAAATCTATTCTGAAAAGGTACAAAATCCCAAATCATGTCCCACATTTTTAATAAATCAGTAAAATGAAAATTGACAAAGTAATGAAGGAAAAAAACTAAGTATACCCATTGTAGTATCTTCAAGTTATAGCAGCTACAACGTGAAGAAGTCGTTTCCTGCATGGATTTGGATCGTTTTGCTTAATAAATCATGACAGAGCAGAACTTGGTGCGATTCTTACACTTAAAGGCAACTCTAAATCATTTTAAAACTCGATAAAGGCCAGATCCTGTCCGTGTGTCGTCCCCCCCTGTGATTCCCAGCAGGCACAGCAGCTCTGAACGGCAGCTCGCAGCTCGCCTCAGCACCGGCAAGCGGCGGCAGGCCCTGCGAGCTCCTGCCTACATGTTCTCGGCGCCGTCGTTCAGCCTGTCGGAGGTCGACCAGCGTTTCCTGGAGGCGGCCGAGTACGGCAACATCCCAGAGGTGCGGCGCATGCTGCTCCACGTCCCCAACCTGAACGTCAACGCCGTGAACTACATGGGGCAGAATGCGCTGCAGCTGGCTGTGGCCAACGAACATCTGGAGGTGACGGAACTGCTGCTGGGGAGGGCCGATTTGGCCCGAGTGGGAGATGCTCTCCTTTTAGCCATCAGTAAGAACTGTGCATTTGTGTATGTGTAGACAAAAATACTCTTAGAACTTTAACCGCGTTCGTCACAGAGCGCATAATGTGTGATACAGAGGGGACAAACGTAGATTTTTATGATAGCAAAGTGATGCAGTAATGAAGTTCACCTGTCAATGTGGCCTCTAATAAATTGAAGGTGCTCACAATTCGTCTATTTTGTAAAGCTTTTACTCCAAGATAGCAATGAGGTGAACATTTGGAAGATTTCCAGATATTTTATTTTATTTATTTGGCACTTTGTAAAGTGCCTTGAGATGGCATGTATTGTGAATTGGTGTTATATAAATAAAATTTAACTGAATTGAAAGCTAAAGACCACAGATCAGGACACAGAGCAGGAGGGGGTTTCACTTGATTTAATTTTCTGACAAATTGGGATCTTAAAAGTGTGTTCTGCATTTATACTTAGCCCCTGTAACTTGGATGACATAAACTAAAAACCCAGTGCAACCACCTACCTTTATAAGTCACCCATGGTAAACAGCATTAAGAAACAGATTCCACTTCTGCGTAGTTTTTTCCTCCGGTCCTGCTGTCCTGTGATGGACTCTGAGGTTTTTAAGGGAACATTAATGAACAAACAGCCTCATGAAGATCAAGGAACAAAGCAGAAAGATCAGGGGAGAATGCTGTGGAGAAGTTTTATTAAGGCTATAAAACTAAGTACCCACCGTTGAACATCCCAAGGAGCAATCCATCATCTGAAAATTGAGAAAGGCCATCGACCTAAACTGACATCCTGGGCAAGGAGAGCATTAATCAAGAAGAGAAGCAGCCAAGAAGCCAATAGACCCATGTTAAGATGGGAGGAGCTGTAAGAGATCCAATCCTCAGGTGGGACAATCTGTTCACAAAATAACTATTAGTTGTGCTCTCCACAAATCTAAACTTTATGGAAGAGTGTCAAGAAGGATGTAATTGTTGAAAGAGAGCCGAAAACAGACCTGCTTGCAGTTTGTCCCAGGAAGGGATGTAGCAAACATGTAAAATGAGAGGATCTTGTTCTATGAGACCATGTGGAACATTTTACCCTATATGCAAAAAGCATGTTTCCGAACCCAACGTCACCACCGTGAAACAGAGTGGTGGCAGCATCATGCTGTGGAGACGCATTTGTTCTGAGAGGACAAGGAAGTAAAATGGATGAAGCCAAATATGGCCCAATCCTGGGCTGGAAACCTGTTGGAGGCTACAGAAGACTAGCCAATGCAGGAGAGGCTCATCTTCCCGCAGAGCAATGGTCCTAAACATGCGGTGGTCAAAGTGCAAACTTAAATTCAACTGAGACACTGCGGCCAGAGTTGAAAATGGCTTTTCGCAGACATTCTCTATCCAATCTGACCGAAAGAAGAAAGATAAATGGCCAAGATTTCAGTCTCTGGCTCAGAAAGCTGGTAGAAACACACCTAAAAAGACTTGTAGATGTGACTGCAACAAAATGAGACAAAGTCTTGATCCAGATGGGGCTGATTACATATGCAAGCCACACTTTTCAGATCTATTATATACATTTTTGGTTATAATTTGCCTTTTACTTACACAATACACCTTGAATTATCCTTACCTTACCATTTAAGAAATGCCAACTCTTGTTCCATGGAGGAAAATGAATACATTTCCTCAACAGCTTCTCTCTGTTTGTGCCTTAGGTAAAGGTTATATCCGTATCACAGAGGCGCTGCTCAGTCACCCTTCGTTTAGGGACGCTCACCGTCTGACAGCGAGTCCGGCTCAAGTAGACATGCTGGATGACTTCTATGCGTACGATGAAGATGGGACAAGGTACGGCTGGTAAAGAAGCATTGCGCAACATGTGAGATCAAAAATGGTCTGTTGTTAAAATTTGCACGATGACTTAAAATATCTGCTTCTGATGAAAAAGCAAAAACCGACTACATCTGTGAGGGGTTGCCAATTAAAGAAATGAGAGTTATTCTTGCCAGAGGAAGTGCAAATCTTCTAAAAAAAATTAGCACATGTCACAGGGCAATTTAAACCCTGATGAATAGAAACAACTGTCTGGAAACAAAATATTTCCAACAAGTACACAGCAGTGTACTTTTTACATTTGAGGTTTGGGATGTATGCCAAGAAAAAGCCTTTCCTGCTCTACCATCACTGATAAACATGCAGCGTTTTGGTCAGATGAGGCTTACTGTGACCCTTTGGGCAACATACAGTCCAGGTTTGAAACAAAAGATGAATATGTGGAAAATTACCGGCATGGTGGAGGGTCTATGATGCTGTGGGCCTTTTTCTCTTCCAAGAGCCACGGCGACTACTTGGCTGTCCACGGTGTCTTATCTGTGAGTTCCCACCCTGTAAAATGTTACAGGGGAGAACTAAGTGCTGCCTATGGCATTAACGGCATGGGGGCAGCAAGTAAGCAAATAATTACTTCATAATGATCTATTTTCCTCCTTATTAAATACATTGCATTTTTTTCATGGGGGAGAAAGATTATGAGAATAAAGTCAATAAGTTATGAAAGTAGAACTCTTAGAAAATAAGTGTAACCTGCCCCCTGCATTACAATTCTGAATGTTCAGCATCTTGTTAAGTTATACTTTGGTATCGGTTTCACAAATAAAGAAATACTAAATCTTTTTTAGGTAATCAGCAACAAATACCCCCCCCCCAACAGGTGTCTCGTGACCCTCCGCGGGGTCTCCACCCCCACTTTGGGAACCCCTGCTCTATGTCATGGCAAGACTCAAGAGTTTTCCAAGCAGTTACACTGATCGTTACGCTGCCTCCACAAGCTCTTCTTCTTGTCTTTTTTTTTATTTTTACAGTTGTTCATAAATCCCTAAATGGCTTAGCACCTAAATACATCACAGACTTGTTATCAGTGTATAAACCCTCCAGACCATTAAGGTCTTCTGGCTCCAGCCTACTCTGCATATCTAGAAACAGAACCAAACTTGGAGAAGCAGCATTTAGTTCCTATGCTCCACTTATCTGGAACAACCTTCCAGATAACTGTAAAAGTGCTGAAAGCCTGAGTTCCTTTAAATCAAGATTAAAAACACATTTGTTTAGGACTGTTTTTGACTGTTCTAGTTAAACTGTTTTAATGTTCTTTTTTGTTTCAACATTCTATCCCTACTTGCTTTTATTCTATTTTATTTTCCTATATCTTAATCATGTAAAGCACTTTGCATTGTCTCTGTACTGAATTGTGCTATATAAATAAATTTGCCTTGCCTTGCCTTGCCTTGTCAGCCGGATAGACAAAGGATATTTTAGACTTATAGTGCGGGGTCTCACAAATGTAACGGCATTATAACTCAGCATTCTTCATCATGATGGGAACATTGTGTTGTGTGTATCCTCCCAGGTTTTCTCATGATGTGACGCCGGTGATACTTGCAGCTCACTGCCAGGAGTACGAGATAGTTCACACCCTGCTGAGCAAAGGGGCCCGCATCGATCCTCCTCACGACTACTTCTGTGGCTGCGACTCGTGTAACTATCAGCAGCAGTATGACTCCTTCAGCCACTCGCGCTCAAGGATCAACGCCTACAGAGGACTGGCCAGTCCCGCGTACCTCTCCCTTTCTAACGAGGATCCGGTGCTGGCGGCCCTGGAGCTCAGCAACGAGCTGGCCATGCTGGCTGACATCGAGAAAGAGTTTAAGGTCGAGGACAAGAATGTGACTGGACGTACTGTTAGCGTTGCTTTAATTGTGTCAGTTCTGTCTGATGGTTGTTCTTGTCGGCTGCTCTCACAGTTTTTTCAAAAGCGCTTGAAAAAGGCTGTGTGAAAAGTTTTGACAGCCTCACAGAAAAAGCATAGATTAGGTGAGAACCTGTGGGAATTTATAGCAAACAGACGTCTATTGTTTTCACAACTTGAATTTACAGAAGGAAAAGAAAGAAATGCACTCTAAGAGTATTTAAAGATTTAATACGTTTTTGATAATGTAAATCATAATTAGTGTACAGGCTTTACGGGAAAGAGGTACATTCTCTGACAAACAGAAAACAGTTTATACAGGGTAACAAGTGTCAGACATAAACTTTTTAATGTATATAAATACACCTGTTACGTTTTCTGTAAGGTGCAGTTTTCTAAAATATGGTTATCTACCTATCTATCTATCTATCTATCTATCTATCTATCTATCTATCTATCTATCTATCTATCTATCTATCTATCTATCTATCTATATATATATATATATATATATATATATATATATATATATATATATATATATATATACACACCATAATAATCCTGATGATTTATTTATTACATAGAAAATTGTTTCAGTAAAAGTTGAGGTTAAAGGAGCAATGAGCAAAATTTCATTATTTTAGAAAGAAAGAACAAAAAAATAGTTTAGTGAAGGACTAAAGGTCTCTTTTCAGATGGAATATGGTATGACGTCACACACCGTTTCTCTGTGTTGTTCTCACAGCCGGGTTCTACAGATGCATAAAATATTGCTTATTGCTTCTTTAAGTTTTAAGGAGTAATTTTAGATCATAAACTATATTGAAAATCTCTGAAATTCACAAAATGGAAACAATTGCAATTCTGGATATCGCTAAGAATGTTTTGCATTCACTGACCATTTCTATTTTGTATTGTTCACTTAATTATTTCATTTTATAGAGGTTTGGGGCAACACTGATGACTTAAAACTGAACCTGTCTGTTTTACAACAACCCCCCCCCCCCCCCCCACACACAAAAAAAATAACAACAACCCAGCAATACTACCAATGTAAATTACAATTCAATGAGTAAAATAAAACTAAACTGACAAAACCTAAAATGAAATCTTGGTTTGAATGATTTTGTACAAAGAAATAAAAAGTATAAATGAGAAGAACAGGAAGAAGAATCGGAGTTGCGCGTTGCTGCTTTTAAATTCCTACCATCCCTTATTAGACCTGCATTAAACCACTTCTGGCTTATCTTTGTCTTTACCTTTGCAGAACGATTACAGTCGCCTGTCAAACCAGTGTAAGGATTATGTGGTGGGCCTTCTGGACCTTTGTCGCAGCACAGAGGAGGTGGAGGCCATCCTAAACGGAGAAACGGCTTTGGACGACAGCTACGACGTGCCGGGTCGCCCCTCCCTCACACGCCTCAAATTAGCCATCAAATATGAACTGAAGAAGGTGAGCAGGCTTTCAAACAGACAACAGAACAACCAACATACATCATGCCTTTTATCATTAGGTGAAAAATGACAAAACACTCCTCCTGTTTAAAAGGTTTTACTCATATTTCAATTCATTTTCCAACATCTAGTCAGTAGAAGTATTTTTTGTTTTGTTCTTGTAACTTAAACTTGTCACTGCAGTAATCAGTATAAATTAATTTTCCTCTAAATGTGTGGATAGTGCTGTACTTCATTATAATTACATCAGTTTAGAGATTTTTTTTCTTTTCTCATTAGAGCAGTTTTTGGGGCAGACCTGTCTTGGTCTCTAGCTTTAGAAAAGGAGGAACTCAGGTTGTACATCCAGTTAAACTCATGTTTAATAGCTTGAACTGGCCGTGTGTGTTAGGTAAACTCTTACATGCCAGATGACCTCTTGAAAAGAGTTTCGTTTCAATTTGACATCTGTTATCGGTGTCTGCAATAATGCTTTCCCAGCGTGGATACTGGGCGGCTTCCTATCGTCTTTAAACTGAAGGATGAGGGAATGCGTCACAATTTCCGAAAATCACTTCACATTTTGAATCATTATTTGAAAGTCCCGAATCCCGTTTTGGATGAGTCCATCTTAAATGAGGAGCCAACTCTATGTTTAGTTCCTCTGTTTCTTTTTATGTTTTAAACTGAGCTTTAACAGACATTTGGGATTTCTAGAATAAAATGTTTCTTTCCTTGGTTTTATGTGTGTTTCTGAGTTGGATTTTTTCCCCTGCTCTTTTTATGCTGCTTTAGGGTCAGAGGAGAATTATTCTAACTCAAACAAACACAATATGGCTAAAATAAATTATGTCAGCATTGATTTATGAACTCTGCAATTATGTATGTAGTTAGCTGATTTGAAACCAAAAGAACCACACTGCAAAAACGAATCTAAAAATAAGTAAAATGTTCTTAAAATTTGTGTTTTTGTCCTAGATTTGAGCGGGTAAATGATATTATCTTCCAATGGAACGAGTATTTTGATGCCTAAAATAAGATAATTAGACATCCTGCACTTGAAATAAGATGATGGAGATGAGTTGTTCCTATTTTAAGTGCAAGAGTCTTATTCCATAGGCAAATCATCTTATTTACCTGCTTAAATCAAGGACAGATACACTCATTTTAAGAAAATATTACTTATTTTTAGTTCCGTTTTGGCAGCGCTGTAAATTTCAACACATTCATATGCCACAGCGACGATTGCTGTAGTGAGGGGGACTTAAAATGACTTACCAGTAGTTCTGCATTCGTTACTGTGAATATGACATGTCCGGGTCAGAAACAACTTTCTTCTTTGTCTTGCCTCCTGGATAAAACGAAAAATATCTTTGTTCTGGTAGAGCATGTCTTTGAGTCTGGCCTTTGCTGTGCATGGTGTTTTGTTTGGGGTCCAGTGATGGTGTTCAGAACCGCGGTGTTATCTTGGACCAAGACATGACCTTTGAATCCCATTTCAGACAGGTTTCAAGGGCATCTTCACCAAAAAAAACACTCCATCCAATTAATTCATTACGTTAGGGCTGAAAGGTTGTTTTTTGCAATAGGAAGCACCAAAAAATAAATAAACTATCTATATCTATATATATATATATATATATATATATATATATATATATATATATATATATATATATATATTAGGGCTGGGCAACGATTAAAATATTTAATCGCGATTAATCGCCCTGATTAATCGCGATTAATTGCGATTAATCGCATTGTATTTACAAACTCCAAGAATGAATTCAAAAGTAGTGTAAAGAGCACTTTTATTTTAATGTTCTGCTGCCATATGAACAAAAGTGTTGTAACATTTGTAGCACTTATCAGTAACACATATTTAGTGTAAAGATTAACTTAAACATGTAAAACAAAAAATAGCAATAATAATAAATTAAAGCTTATTGCCACTGACAGGGAATTATTTATGGGGAAAAAATCTACCAAAAACAGGCAATTTCTGAGGTAACAGCAGGGAGCAGCATTACCATTTTATGTTCAATGCCAAAGTTTAACTTGGCAGTGGTTACAACTAACTTGTTTCTGTCATATTCGATGCTGGAAGAACTTTAAACTGAAATGCTTGCTAACTCGATATGCTTGCGTTGCTTGCGTTTATTTGATGTTAACACGTGGTTTTTTGTTGCTGCTTTCTCGCGTGCATATAGTGAATGGCAAGGAAAAACAGGCAAAAACACATGGATACTTTGAAACGCGAAGCGACTTCACCGACGGCGTCGATGCCGGCTCCGCTCTGCTCCGCACAAAACCTGTTCCGGTCGCCAACTCACCGCCTCACCTAAGCAAATTCCTGCGGGAAACACCGCCTTCCGCATGTCGGCTTTGTTTTTTTTCCGGCCAGCACTTTTCTTACTCTAAATCCGAGGTTTGGCTGACAGCGAGGTTATTGGCGCATTATCGCCACCTACTGTTCTGATTCAAACCCCTTCACCGCAGCAACAGACCTTCACAAAATAAAAGCATGTGAGCAACATGCGTTAATGCGCGTTAAAGAAAATATCGCAGTTAATAGTCTAATGAGTTAACGCGAAATTAACGCGTTAACTTGCCCAGCCCTAATATACATATATGATGTGACTTACAGCGAGAGGTCATTTTGTGAATTTTAAAACTGTTGAAACTAAATTAATTCTTCTTTAGACATGCAAGGTCCAGGTTGTAAAAAAGACACAACTGTTTACCAATTGTCATTATATGATCAACAGAAATTGACTGGAGTGTAATAAAGTTTTTATTAAACTGAACCATTTGTGACCGAGTTGTTTTGGGAAGAAAACAAACTGGGCCTGAATTGGACTGATCCGTCTGTCTTAAAAAAATATTTATTGTGACATTTGTTGGGAATCGGCTCTAGATAAATAAACTGGACCGAATCTAGATGTCCTGTTTGATTACCCATAAGCCTGAAGTCATTTTGTTGTCCTCCAGTTTGTTGCCCATCCAAACTGCCAGCAGCAGCTGCTGAGCATTTGGTACGAGAACCTCCCCGGCCTGAGACAACAGACCACTGGTGTGAAGCTGCTGGTGGTCCTGGCTGTGGCGATAGGACTGCCTGGACTGGCTGTGGCCTACTGGGTCACTCCCTGCAGCAGGGTATGAATGCACAATCCAGCCGTTCATTTTGGGTTACTTTACACCGTAACACATGATCACTCAATATTGCATTCTCAGGTGGGGAAAGTTCTGCGCAGCCCCTTCATGAAGTTCGTCGCCCACGCCTCATCCTTTACAATTTTCCTGGGCCTGCTCATCCTGAATGCAGCCGACCGCTTTGCAGGCACCACCCTGCTGCCCAACATGACCCACCATCAGCTGCCTGGAAATCCACAGCTCAAGACGGACCCCCTGCTGCTTCACCGCAAGACCACCACCCCCTTCACCTGGATGGAGATCCTAATTATTTCCTGGGTCATGGGTGAGCGGAAGATGATGACACATGTAAACAAACAAAAAAAAAAAACAACCAAAATGTTAAACCAAGGCTGTGCTGTTTGACCCGTGCTGCTGCAGGCATGATTTGGGCCGAAGTGAAGGAGATCTGGAGCCAGGGACCCGGAGAGTACCTGGTGGAACCGTGGAACTTCCTGGACTTTGGGATGCTGGCCATATTTCTGGCCTCGTTCAGCTGCCGCTTCTCTGCCATGAAGCAAGCAGACTTGGCCCAGGCCTATGTGTACAAACACTGCAAAACACTGTACAAACTGCCCCCAGAGATACACTACTTCACCCTGGGTAAGCGGACCCGCATGCACGAAAGAACCACTGGCTAGAATTTACCATAAAAAGTCAAAAGTTAGGTCAGATCTACCATTAAAAAAAATAAATGAGGAGCAGAGTATTGACCGACATTATTTTTAATTTATTTTGTTCAGTACCCACAAATTAAGACGTGATAAAAACATCTGTCTACAGTGCTTTTCAACAGTATTCATCATACCCCTTAAACTTTTCCTGTGGTGATTAACGCCGGTGAACCCGATATTCAGCCAAACACAGAGTTATGATTTAAAAGGTGTATTGTGAGGGGACGAGTCGTGGCAGGTGAGGCAGGCAAGCAGAACCAGACTTGAACAGATGAGTTATGGCAGATGATGCAGGCAGGCAGGGATGAGCAGGAGACCAAAGGATGCAGGTAGAGACAGACCAGAACAAACGATGTGGACCGGGGAACCAGCAGAACCAGCAGAGCAAGCGGCTGGAACTCACGGGGAAACAAAACTGCAGCATGCAGACACAGGCAACTTTTAACAGAAGAGTTCAGCTGGCTGAACACACATGAACTAGTAGAGGCAAGGCACAGCTCACTAGATGAGATTAGACGTTCTGACAGGGAGGAGCTAAATGAGGCAGGTATATGTAGGCAGGTGGAGCTGATCTGGGCTAATTGACTGGTGACTAAGGAGACTGAGCTGATTGGACATTGGCTGATTCAAGAAAAGTCCAGAAAAGTCCAAAACAAACAAACAAAAACCTAATTCATGACATTTTTCACATTTCCTACTCCGGAGTCATGCAGGGCAACACATGAAAGAAGATGGTCTGGTCAGTTGAGACCAGAATTAAATTATTGTTTGCAAAACGCTACGTGGCAGATTCCCATTAGCTCACCATCCTCACAGTGAACCGTGTGGGTGGCTGCTTCATGCTTTGGAGATTTTGCAGCAGGGCTGTTTAAACTGGTCAGAGTTGAAGGAAAGACAGAGGCAGCTAAATGCAAGAATCCAGGAGGGAAGCTGCAAAAGACTTAGGATAAGGGCAGAAGTAAGTTAAGTTTGGTGCGGGACAGCAACCCTAAACATTAGGAGCTACAATAGAATAATTTGGATCACAACATATATTCAGTTAGAATGACAAAGTCAAAGTCTTGACCTAAATCCAATTTAAAGGAGTTCAAAATAAAAGATCATGAACCCAATCTGACTGACTTTGAGCTATTTTCGAAAGAGGAACGAGTAAATTCATTCTCTAGGGACGCAAAGCTGGTGGAGACATACACCAAAACACCTGCAATTGTAATTTTATTGAAAGGTTTCTCAAAGAATTGACACAGGTGGGCTGAAAATACAAGCACACCATATTTTACAGATTTCTACTTCTGTTACATCATGCGTGAGTTTCGTTTCACTTCACTTCCAAATCATGTCTCCCGTCCTGCAACTTGTGTTCCTGGTCCGACACACCAGATATTTAGATCATCAGCAGGACTCTGTCAATCCTGACAGCATGCTGAGGAGGTTATTCGCCCATTTGGTTCTGGCGTGTTGGTACACAGCTAGAAGTAGGATGACACCGGCCCCGAGGCCTGAAGGGGAGCATGCAGAAGGGATTAAATATTAGCTCTGATGGCGTTTCTCTCCTGGTCCTACTACCGCCACAACCCAAGCTCAGGTCTTTATCCGCCGTAGACACCCTGATGTTCTTTAGCTGTCTGTTTTCCAGCACGTATCCACTGGACCCCCTCGGACCCTCAGCTGGTGTCGGAGGGCCTGTACGCGATCGCAGTGGTGCTGAGCTTCTCTCGGATCGCTTACATCCTGCCAGCGAACGAGAGCTTCGGCCCGCTGCAGATCTCTCTGGGAAGGACCGTCAAAGACATCTTCAAGTTCATGGTCATCTTCCTGCTGGTGTTCCTGGCGTTCATGATCGGCATGTTCAACCTGTACTCCTACTACCTGGGAGCCAAGCAGAACGACGCCTTCACTACGTGAGTCACTGACCCGACCTAATTTTCCTAGTTTTGGATTACTTCACACTGACAGTGTTGAAGAAACAGGGTTAATTAAAGAATGTGACATTCAAAGGCTAAACCAGTAATTGATGATAACTGGTAAAATAATACATTTAAACAACAATATAAAACACAAATAAAGACCACAATTATGTTCTCATCAATAATCATTTTTTGATCAGTCTTTTGCGGTAATCTATTGTTAGTTGCCAAATCTGTTTAACTCAATGCCAAACCGAGCTTTCTGCAACAATTTTATAGCAAGTGAATAAATCAATTTGTAACCCAAGAAGTTAATCATAGCTACAGTGGGGCGGAAAGGTATTTAGCCAGCCACCGATTGTCTAAGTTCTCCTACTTAGAAAGATGAGAGAGGTCTGCAATTTTATACATGGCTACACCTCAACTATGAAAGACAAAATGATAATTTTTTATTTATTTATTTGTAAATGATGGTGGGGGAAAAAAGTATTTGGTCACCCGTACACAAGCAAGACGTCTGGCCCTCACAGACCTGTAACTTCGTCTGTCCTCCACTCATTACCCGTATAAATGGAAAGCTGTTTGAACTCCTTATCTGAATAAAAGACACCAAACTCAACCATGGCCAAGACCAAAGAGCCAAGACCAAAGCTGGAAGGTGGCTGGGTCTTCCAGCCTGATCCCAAACACACCGCTCAGACAACGAAGGAGTGGCTCCATAAAAAAGCATTTCATGGTCCTGGAGTGGAGTAGGTAGTGGCCAGACCTCAAACCATAAAAGATTTGTGGAGGGAGTTGAAAGTCCGTGTTGCAAAAACATCACTGCTCTGGAGGAGATCTGCATGGAGGAGCGGGCCAAAATACCAGCTACAGTTTGTGCAAACCTGGTGAAGACCTCCAGGAAACGTCTGACCTCTGTCACTACCGACAAAGGTTAAGCTACAAAGTATTGAGATGAACTTTTGTTATTGACCAAATAATTATTTTACACATTGATTTACAAATAAATTCATTAAAAATCCTTCAATGCAATTTCCTGGATTTTTTTTTCTCATTTTGTCTCTCATAGGTTTAGTATACCTATGATTAAAAATACAGATCTCTCTGATCTTTCTAAGTAGGAGAACTTACACAGTCTGTGGCTGACTAAATACTTTTTTGCTCCACTGTATATCACAGCTACTCTAAAGCGCCCATCTGATGCGTTTACTTATTGTGGATAACAGAACTTGGTCAACTAGCTGGATTGCTTCAGATTAATGAGGCGTGTCTAATAGTCATCAATGCTGATGAAAGTTTCAAACAGATTTCATTTTTTACGGGTACAACCAAAACCTTTTCTTCCCTGAGCCACCAAATAACTTAGTCATCTAGTTTTGCCCAACAGAACAAATACAAAAGTGACAGAAAACTGTCACAAATTATACATTCTTTGTTACTTAAAACTCTGAAAAGGTTTCAGGGGCCACAGCCAAAATATAAGTACGATAAATCATTATGTATATTGTTTTGAAGCAGCCAGTGTTGTTTCTTTGACTCTGTCTTTATTTCAATTTCTCTCTCTATATTTCTATATCTCTCCATAACTACACTTATCTCTTTATATTATATGCCTCTGTTTCGATATTTATCTCTATCTCTTTATTTATGTCTTTCTAACTTCATCTCCTCTTCATGTCTGTCTATTTATACCACTTTCTCCATCTCTCTGTTTCAGTTTATCTACCATTGTTCTATTGCCATAGCAGTCTCTCTAACTCTATATCTATTTTTCTATTTGTATTTCTATTTTCTATTTGTATTTCTATTTCTTTTGTCCTCTCTCCATTTCTAACTTTGGTAATTGATACATCAATTCCTCAGTCTGTCTCCTTGGTTTTTCTACACATTTACATATCTATATGTCCACTTATTTCTATATCTATCTGCCTCTATCTAAAGTTTTCCATCTCTCAAGTTCCACATTTTTATATTTGTCACCAAATCAGTTTCTCCATCTCTCTACTTTCTATATTTATCACCATTCCTCTATTCCTAGCTCAGTAATTCAGGAAATCTCTTTAACACTCTCTTTATTTAACACTCTTGCTACCTCTCTTTACCACAATTTTCCTTCCACAGTGTGCATGTTATTGTAATTTTAATTGTAAAAGCCTTGATAGCTTGGACTTTATTTGGGGGCTGCTTTAATTGCTGTGGTGGCGTAACGGGAAACAAAGACAAGAAAGAGAGGATTGTTTTTCCACAGTCTGGCCTTCTAGACGCTCCATGCCCAGAAATGGTTGGGTTTTAGGGCTCTACATGAGCTGATAATTTGCTTTTTGTTATCGTTGGACAACCAAAGCAGTAGTTTCCAGCCTTTAAGAGATGCTTTACAGCCGAGTCATTAACCCAGAGACGTATCGCTGCTATCACCGTTTTCCTCCCACTTTCAGGAAACGTGTGCCTAAATCAAACAAAATGCTGTTTTATTTTTCTTCTTATTCTCTATGAATTTTTTTTAAACATAAGTGGACCTACAATGATGTACAGGTACTCAGAAGCAAGAGCTAACGGAGGTCGTGCTTCTGCTCATGTAAAATTTTCACACTGAACACCCAACTTAATACAACAGACGGGGATTTCTGCCTTAAGTTTTGTGTCTTCTGATGTTATCTCTTTATTTATGTCTTTCTAACTTCATCTCCTCTTCATGTCTGTCTATTTATACCACTTTCTCCATCTCTCTGTTTCAGTTTATCTACCATTGTTCTATTGCCATAGCAGTCTCTCTAACTCTATATCTATTTTTCTATTTGTATTTCTATTTCTTTTGTCCTCTCTCCATTTCTAACTTTGGTAATTGATACATCAATTCCTCAGTCTGTCTCCTTGGTTTTTCTACACATTTACATATCTATATGTCCACTTATTTCTATATCTATCTGCCTCTATCTAAAGTTTTCCATCTCTCAAGTTCCACATTTTTATATTTGTCACCAAATCAGTTTCTCCATCTCTCTACTTTCTATATTTATCACCATTCCTCTATTCCTAGCTCAGTAATTCAGTAAATCTCTTTAACACTCTCTTTATGTCAGGTTTTCTTTAACTCTTGCTACCTCTCTTTACCACAATTTTCCTTCGTCTCTATTTCTCTGTATATGTCGTTCTATCTCTTGATACACCTCTTCTTCTCAAAAGGAAATCCCAAATTGCTTTCTTATTCTCTATGTCTATAAATCTCCTCATTGTCTATCTTTCTTTACCTCTATCTCACTTTCTCTATTTCTATCCATCCATCTCTCTATCTTTAGTCATGGAGCTCTATATTAGTGTACTTCATATTTAATCTCTCTATATTTTTGTCTCTAACTCTTGAGCTACCTACAGTGTCTCTAAATCTTATTTCTTTTCTTTTTACCTCTCTAAATTTCCCCATATCTACTGAAGATGCTGTTGGGTAAAACGTGTAGTATCACACTTGTGATCTCCATTATCTAAAATAAACCTGTTTCTTGTGGGGCTTATCTTAGATTTTAAACACACTGTGCATTTGAAATACATGTATGATTTTTAAGGAAATTACTAAAAATATTTTAGATACTTTTTTCCTTCTTTTCTTCCTCATTCGTACGTTTTAGGAATCTTTGCCTTGCCTCTGCCTTTTTAGTCTGGTACTATGTTTTTAGATATTAGAGAGGACATCAGACATAGGGTTTTTTTTTCTTTTAGTTCTTTTGTGTATATTTAATAGCGTGCTTGAACTAAAATCCTTCCCCTTGTCCTCCTGTGTGCTTATTCAGCCTGGAGGAGAGCTTCAAGACGTTGTTCTGGGCTATATTTGGACTGTCCGAGGTCAAGTCGGTGGTGATCAACAACGGACACAAGTTCATAGAGAACATCGGCTACGTTCTGTACGGGGTTTACAACGTTACGATGGTGATAGTGCTGCTCAACATGCTGATCGCCATGATTAACAGCTCCTTCCAGGAGATTGAGGTACGCAACGTCGCCACGTGGCACAACGACGAGCCTTTAAATGTAAATCACAGTCACATGCATTCTTACGCTGCGCTGTCATGTACAGAGCGCTTTCTTTGTCCCCATAAAAACCAATTTAGCTGCTTTACTGAACACAACTCTCTGCCTGAACAGAGAAAGAAAAATTGAAAAAAGTGTGGCGTGCACATGTGTTTAGCTTCTCTCTTCTACAGGACTGTCTCAGAAAATTAGAATATTGTGATAAAGTTCTTTATTTTCTGTAATGCAAATAAAAAACATGAAATGTCATACATTCTGGATTCATTACAAATCAACTGAAATATCGCAAGCCTTTTATTGTTTTAATATCGCTGATTATGGCGTACAGCTGAAGAAAACTCAAAAATCCTATCTCAAAATATTAGAATATTTCCTCAGACCAAGTAAAAATATATATATATATATAACAGCAAAACAAAATCAAACATTTGAAAATGTCCATTAATGTACTCAGTACTTGGTTGGGAATCCTTTTGCACAGATTACTGCATCAATGCGGCGTGGCATGGAGGCAATCAGCCTGTGGCATTGCTGAGGTGTTATGGATGCCCAGGATGCTTCAGTAGCGACCTTTAGCTCATTTGCATTGTTGGCTCTGGTGTCTTTCAGCTTCTTCTTCACAATACCCCATAAATTCTCTATGGGGTTCAGGTCAGGGGAATTGGCAGGCCAATCAAGGACAGTAATGCCATGGTCAGTACACCAGTTACTGTGAGAATCTTATGTCGTCTCTTAACCACTACCATACTTGTGATTTAGTTTACTGAACCAAGATGAGTGTTTTTCAAGGCTCAGGAAACCCTGCAGTGTTTCGAGTTAATTAGACGATTCAAGTGATTAGTTGAACAGCCTACTAGTATACTTTTTCACAATATTCTAATATTTTGAGATAGGATATTTGGGTTTCTTAAGCTGTAAGCCATAATCAGCGATATTAAAACAATAAAAGGCTTGCGATATTTCAGCAATACAGAAAATAAAGAACTTTATCACAATATTCTAATTTTCTGATACAGTCCTGCATATGAACAACATCCCAAGCTCAGAACAATGATCCATCGCAAGCGACGGGCCGGGAAAGGGACGCTTTACTCAGAGGAGCAGCCAGGAGGTCCGTGGTAACTCGGAAGGAGCTCCAGAGCAAACCTGCTCATCTCGGAGAATAAGCAGGTTTGCTCCACAAACCTGAGTTGTATGAAAGAGTAGCAAGAAGAAAAAGACCTCTGTTGAAAGGAAGCGGTAAGATGTCCTGTTTGATGTGGGAGAACAAGCTATTCTGTGGAGGACGGGTCTCTGTCAGAGGACGACATAACTAACACTTTTGATCTGCATGCAAAAAAAAACAAAAAACGAGGCAATGAGGACAAAGAACTGAACACACAATCATGAATCAGCATCCTGCTGAAGCCACACCAGACAATAAAGCGGGAATCAGAAAAAAATGCGTGGAATGAGGAGCCTCTGGGATTTGGTCTTTGTGGTGTTGTTCTTCCGTTGTTCAGCCGCTCTACAAAATACACAGCGATAATGGATTCAGTCGGGCCATACGACCACCCAGAACAGGCTTGGCTGATGTGATCCAAAGGAAAAAAGAGAAGCCATCATTAGACCAAAGCATGCGGAAGTGCTAGAACGGCCTAGTCCAAGTCCAGACGTTTCTGTCTCTGGAGAAACAAAAGCTGGTCGAACCATAACCCCAAGAGACTTCGCAGCTGTAATTGAAGTAAAACGTGATTCCACAGTGTGCATGTTATTGTAACTTTAATTGTAAAAGCCTTGATAGCTTGGAGTTTATTTGGGGAGTGCTTTAATTTGCTGTGGTGGCGTAACGGGAAACAAAGACAAGAAAGAGAGGATTGTTTTTCCACAGTCTGGCCTTGTAGACGCTCCATGCCCAGAAATGGTTGGGTTTTAGGGCTCTACATGAGCTGATAATTTGCTTTTTGTTATCGTTGGACAACCAAAGCAGCAGTTTCCAGCCTTTAAGAGATGCTTTACAGCCGAGTCATTAACCCAGAGACGTATCGCTGCTATCACTGTTTTCCTCCCACTTTCAGGAAACGTGTGCCTAAATCAACCAAAATGCTGTTTTATATTTCTTCTTATTCTCTATGAATTTTTTTTATACATAAGTGGACCTACAACGATGTACAAGTACTCAGAAGCAAGTGCTAACGGAGGTCGTGCTTCTGCTCATGTAAAATGTTCACACTGAACACCCAACTTAATACAACAGACGGGGATTTCTGCCTTAAGTTTTGTGTCTTCTGATGTTATTTGTTGCATGTCGTTTTAATAATGTCACCTTTATTCAAAAGACTTTTAAAGATGATCAAATGTTTGATTTTCTAAATCTGATTATGAATCAATCATTTCCAAAAAAAAAAGGTAGTTCTGTAACTTTCTATTTACATTTTTTTCCCTTCTCCCTTCTGATACCTCCTTCCTCGTAGGACGACGCTGATGTCGAGTGGAAGTTTGCTCGGGCAAAACTTTGGTTTTCTTACTTTGAGGAGGGAAGGACGCTCCCTGTCCCCTTCAATCTGGTCCCTAGCCCAAAATCGATGCTGGGACTGGCCACAGCCACAAAGTCCATCCTCTTACACCTGGTTCACAGACGCAGCGAGAAGCAAACTGAGACGCAACTCAATCAGGTATGCGCCTTCAAACTAAAACAAATTAACCCTCGCGGTGCCTTGCTAAAGTATTCATGCCCCTCTAAGCCTTTTCAGATTTTGAAACCAGAAATTGTATCGGGTCCGTTTGGGATTTTATGACAGACCAACACACCGGAGTGCAAATTGTGAAATGAATAGAAGATGATCCAAGGCTTTCTAATAAGTGGTATACATAGGTGTTCATCCGCTCCCAATCAGTAGAACCAGCTTCCACCACATTTACAGCTACAAGTCTTTTGAAGCGAGTGTCTACCAGCTTTCCACATCTGGGGATTGAAATTTCTGTTTGTTCTTACTCGCAAAACAGCCCAAGCTCAGTCAGCTTAGATGCAGAGCATCTGCAGACATCGGTTTCTCAGTCTTGCCACAGATTCTCAGCTTGATTTAGATCTGGACTTTGACTAGGCCATTTTAACATGAACATAATTTCATCTGAACCATAACATTGCAGCTTTAGAGTCGTTAGTAGCTTAACGTCTGCCTTGCCTCAGATCTTTTGGTGCCTCTAACAGTTTTGAGCACATCCTTTCACATTTGCCGTATCCCCTACATGACTTTGTGGCAAACTGTTTATGGGACTTAAAGCCGCTTTTAACACAACCTTTTTCTAGCCTCTCTTCTATGAAGGCCAGATTTAAGTGCAGAACTATTCAATTCAGTTCCATTGTATTTAAATAGCGCCAATTCATGAAACATGTCATCTTGAGGCACTTTACAAAGTCAAATTCAATCATTTTATACAGATTGGTCAAAAATTTCCTATATAAGGGAACCAGTTGATTGCTTCAAAGTCTCGACAAGCAGCATTCACTCCTGGAGAACCGTAGAGCCACAGGGAGAGTCGTCTGCATTGTCCATGGCTTTGCTGCAATCCCTCATACTGAGCAGTGTTGTAGTCAAGTCACTATGCCTCGAGTCCGAGTCCAGGTTCGAGTCTCCAGTGTTCAAGTCCGAGTCAAGTCCAAGTCATAAAAAAAAAATCCGAGTCGAGTCCGAGTCAAGTCCACTACTCATCTGAGTCCAGTCCGAGTCGAGTCACTATTGATCAAGTCGAGTCCTTATTGATCAAGTTGAGTCCAAGTTCCGCACTAAAGTAAGCATAGCCTACATGTTTTTAAACTAAAAAAAAAATCCACACTCCACCACATTGCACTACTAATTTAGATATTAAAATCATACACCAAATAATATTCTAATGACATATTAAAATTATAGTCTAATGATATAAAAAAAAAAGTTGAGTCTTTTTCTCAATTTCCGAGTCAGAATGATCTGAATGTAGGAGTCCGAGTCCAAGTTCGAGTCATCAGTGCTCAAGTCCAAGTCAAGTCACAAGTCTCTAAATTTAGCTAATGAGTCGGACTCGAGTTCGAGTCTCGGACTCGAGTACTACAACACTGATACTGAGCAAGCATGGAGCGACAGTGGAAAGAAAAACCACCATTTAACGGGAAGGAAAAACCTCCAGCAGAACCGGGCTCAGTATGAACGGTCATTTTCCTCGAGCGACTGGGGGTTACAGAAGACAGAGCAGAGACACAAGAAGAGAGACAAACAAGCACAGAAGCACACATTGATCCAGTAATCTGTTCTACATTAGATGGTAATAACTAATAGTTCCCCTGTTGACAGACTATCCCCACTGTGCGGTGGATCTTTGCAGCTCCTCCAGAGTTACCTTGGGTCTCTTGATTGCTTCTCCCCGCCATTCACGGCTGCTCAAGTGGAACGGGTTGTCTTATTAGGTTTGCTGTCCTCATCCTCAGGTTGCAGGGTCAAGATTTTTAGAATATTGATTATAACTGAAACCTGCCTTAAACATCCCCACATCCTCATCACCTGAGCATCCTGGTGTTTGGGTGATTGTCCTGGATTTCTTTTTTGTTTCAGAAGGGAATCTGAATGAAGGGGGCTGAATACATTTGCATTCCACACTTTTCAGATTTTGTTTCCCCCTTCCCATAAAATATTTGACAACCATATATCAGGTGGAGCTTCTCTGCTATTATATCCCACCTTGTTTTGGGTCTATCACTCCTTGATAAAACTCACCCAGACACCTTTGGATGTTTGTGGTTGTGGATGAATTTGCACTCACCCTTTCCTGGCTCAAACAGCTGCAAAGTAAATTCAATAATCGTTTCCGCCCTCTAGTGGTATTAAACAGCACTGCAGGCTGAGCCTCACCATAGAGAAAAGTTAAATTAATCAGTCACTTCTGTTTAGTTAAACAGTGAAATAAAACATGCAATTTATCCCTTCAGCTCGGGAAGAACAAAAATCCAGGATACGGAGGTTCAAATGGTCCAACGAGGTATCAGGTATGTATAGAAGTAACTGCAATGTTCCTTTTGTGTGATAGTTGAGTTTTACTCTTATTTGGTACAAATTAACCTTACATTTTAGTTTAATACTGCTATAATTTTGTTACCTTGCTCCATCCTTTCCTTCACTGGCTGCAGAAGATCATGAAGCGACTGATCAAGCGTTATATAATCAAAGCCCGAGCAGACAAGGAGAGCGATGAGATCACAGAAGGTAACAGAAACGAAGCTTTGTGCGTTTTAGTCATTATGATCGTTTTGTTTTTGTGACAATGAACACTGTAGTGTCTTTTTGTGTGCGTTTTAAAAGAAACAATCATGGTGATTTCTAGCGTAATCAATGCAACTCTTCTTTGCAATAAATGTCTGCCAAAGTTGTTTTAACCTGGTCCTATTTTCCATCTCATGTATCCATATCCTAACGTTTGTTAGTTAATGTAAGCATCCTTCCAAGATCTAAAAGTTAATCGACATCCTTAGCTGACCATTGCATCCGTTCTGATCCAGGCGAGCTGAAAGAGATCAAACAGGACATCTCAAGTCTGCGATACGAGCTGCTGGAGGAGAAATCCCAGAACACGGAGACGCTTGACGGACTGCTGAGGAGGCTGGGAGAGTTCAGCACTCCGTCCTCTTAGCGCCGACTCAACCTCTGCCGAAACATCAAAAGGCCGCCGTGTGCCTTTTGACAGCGACAGGGAGGAGGCATCATCATAAAACAGGAACGAACGACGTGGAGACAAAGCTATAAGTGGCAGCTTGGTGGACTTAAAGAGACATTCTAGAAACCTTTTTTTTTTACATAAATAAAGAGTTTTGTAGCTTAGCTTCAGCCTCCAACATAAGCTGAGAATATTGGACTGATTTTTGACTTTTGTTTCATAAGTCCAAGCTTTTATTCATATCCGATGTTTAAATAACATATTGGATTTTGTAATCGCCTAAATATTTAAATCTGACGTGGTTGTCTGGAGTTTCAGCGGGGAAACATCCCTGCCGACAGGTACACAACAAGCTAGTTCTCACACGTGTACCCGGGCCTGTTAAAACGATGTGATCATGATACATCCTCAAATTTTTCTCTTATTTTTTTAGCAGAAAGAACAGTAGAAAGACAGCAATGTCATACCCGACATCTGTCAGGTGTATAAACTGATTTTATGTCACGATATGTGGAGAAGGGGTTGAGATTATCAAAGCTTCGTGTTTCCTTTAATAAATCCTGCCATTTTAACAGGGCTGTGTGCACATACAGCAACTTACTGTGATTTTATATTTTTCCCTCTTCAACAGCTGTATTACATTTTGTAAATGCTTTCTCATAATGTGTCATAACTTGTTTGCTGGAGTTGTAAGGTTTTCTTCCTGTCTAAAAACTTCAGGCTTAAATAAAATATATACTATTCTGCCCAATAACAAGCAGCGGGACTGCATTTCTAAAACGGCGTAAGGAACAGACAATTCATGAAAAGGAGCGGAATCCACACACGGGGTATTGTTTAAAGTTTCTGTTGTTTTCAGACAGCAGTAAATCTGACAGAGAGGGTATAAGAGAAGTTCATACAGTTTAAGGCACTGAGGTGTCAACACTGGGATTCTAGACAGACTAGTAAAACATTAAAACATAAATTATCAAGATTAATAGAAAAATACTGCTTCTAGGTACCTTTTACATACGTTTACTGAAGACATTTTCATAGTCTGAGAATCAAAAAAATAATAATAATACATAAGAGTTGATAAGTACTAAGAAGCTAAGCGTTACAAGTCAAGTTTTAACATCTACTGGGAGTTCTCCAGTAGGCTGATTACTCATATTGCAGCACAGTAGTCAGCGATAATAGTCACAGTTACAGTATCATGTGTTCTTGATTTGTTTTAAAGCAGCACCGTGTAAGTTCTGACCCAAGTATTAGCTTAATTTGAGATATTAAATGATTTTTCAGGTCAATATATGGCATTTGGCTCATATATTGGCTGCTCCGTTTTTGGTTCTCTGATGTAGGATTTAATCGACACGGTGCTGCTTTAAACAACCCTTGAAATCTGAGTTAGACATTTGGGATTCTTTCCTGCGCTGGCAGTTCGTCAGGCTTGTCAGATATACTGGATGTAATTTTCTGGTATGAGGCCGGTTCTGCCTTTGTATGTGGCCTGAAGCCAACCTGGTTCCACAGATGGACCCACTGCAAAAAAACAAAAAATCATAACATCAAATAAAATGAAGACGGAGACTCTCGTGGCCTACGATATGCAATCAAAGTAGAGACGCAGAGAAATCGACCACATTGTGGGGACAGAAAGAAGCTATTTCGAAGTGTATTTTCTACAAGATGCTATTTATGGTCCATTCAGCGTTGAAGGAAGCGAGAGAGAGAGAGCAAGACCTAAAGCACGTAACAGGAAGGCTAAATAAAGTAGAAGCTGATCTGTTTTATCCTTTTCTATCTTTTCTAGACAAATGTCAATGGAGCAAATAGTTGTATTAGATGCATCTATAGCTAGGTAATCAAATACCAGAAAAGAAACAAATTAGTCTATGTTTTATGGTGAATTATCTTAATATTTCATTTAATAATACAAAACACACACAATGTCGTAGAACATTTACGGCCAATATGAAAACCAGGAGGAGACCTGGATGAAGCGATGGTCACATGAGACATGCATAGAAAAGGGGAGGAAATTAAAACGTCCCTGTTCGCTCAAGATCAAAATATGTCCATTTGAGATACTGAAATATTCCTGTTTTCTAGAAAAAAAGAGTGGAAATGCAAAGATCAAGGGACAGATTTTTCCATCCAGATGAGCATACATTAACCCTGTTAAAAATATGGCACCTTACCGTTTGTGAACAGCGCCCCCTGTGGAAAGCTCAGCTCATGGCTGTGCTCCGCCTCACAGGAGTACATAGCTTTTGCATCCCTGCAAGGCAAGAGTGAGAAATGAGCTGACAAACTGAGTGAACGGTGGACACGTCCATCCAGACGACAGCGTCATCAAAGTCGCCGTACCTTCCTGTGGGACAGATGTCCAGCGCTGAGGAGAACACTGAACTGTCCCGCTGAGGCTGCCTGACGGATAATCTGCCGCACAAACACAAGAATGACCGAGAGTCATACCTTCAAAGTCCAGCTTTAGTCACAGCAAAAAGGAGTCGTGCAAAGTATTTACTGGGCTGGTTTGTCTCAAAACACCAGCAAAATACTCTGAAGTTGGCCTAACGAATAGAAATATCCTACAGACACATTAATATTTTGTTTTCTTTCAATCTTCCAGACAGAAAATCCGGTCTTAGTCAGCAATATATAAACGTTAAAAGTCAGAACCAAATTCATTTTAGGTTTTTCTTTAAGGGGCATATCATAAGTGTAGGGATGGGTACGTTTCACTTTTGAACCGATATGGTACCGATACCTGGTAGCTGGGACTTGATAGCGGATCTTAACAATACCTATTTTCTTTACTTTTGTCTGCTATGTAGTAATAAAAGTTAGTTTAATAATAAAATCTCTAAACGATTCTATTTAATACATTTATTTCTCAATGTATAAACTTATTTGGATCTAGAAATTATCCTTTTCAAAAAAAATATATATATTTTAATACATTTATATTGATTTAGATAAATTTACCTAAATTGACACCACATAAAACAAGTTTTTACCAAAACAACGGTTATCAGAGACAGAGTGAACGAGGTGAATACGGGTTTGAAGCTGTGTGTGAATAAAATTCACGGAATTGTTTTAGTGCAACAATTTCAGAAAAGAAAAAAAATATGTCAAAAATATTATATTTTATCCAGCTTTGTAAATCAGGGAGGGATACGTTTGCAACGAGGCTCTCCTCTCTGCACTCTTTGCTCTGACTACAGGCCGGTTTCAGGATAAGGCAGCAGATGTCTGTCTGCCTGTCTGTGACACAGGGCTAGGAAAAGTTGAGAAGGAGCTGACAGCAGCACGCGTCGCTCGCCCAAAAATAACTCCACAACGATTGGTGCTGTCACGGGATGTCACCAACAACAGAAAATCGCTAGATTTTCCGCTAGTTGCTTTTGTGAAAAAGTCACTGGATGGATCTGAAAAGTCGCTACATATAGCAACAAAGTCGCTACATATAGCGAGTTAAATTAGCCGCAGTGACCAGGTGCGTCCTCAGTTTAGAAGTATTCCCACCGCCGGCCTTGTACTTCGCCTCACAAGTATTGCAGCGAGCGTAATCTGCAGCGCATTTTGGAAAGTGTGGAGCGGTACTTTCTATCAGCCAGCCTTGTTACTGGACCAGCGGCTGCTGACGTCATCGTGCTCTGATGCGTCCAATGCTGTGTTCACGTTCGGCGTGGAAAATCGCCCACTCTTCCACTTTTTAAATGTTGCAGTGATACTTCTACGTACTGAAAGATGATACCGTTTGTACGTGAATCGGTACCCAGTAGTACCGACTGGATTCGGTCGGTGTCTATAAGAAGTACAGAATTCGGTACCGGGCCCTCGTGGAGTGACACTCACAGTGAGACGGGCCGGGAATAGCCGTTGCTGGACGTGGCTGCGGAGTGCTTGGGGTTCAAGTCGGAGCCACAGCGGTTGTGTCCTTTCCGTGCTTTCTGTCTCTCCTGTCGGTCCAGCGACACGAGGCTCTGCACCGATCCGTGACAGCTTTTGTAATCTTCAATCGAACACAGGAGATCAGAAACAGGGCAGGAGAGAGGGCAACATTTGACTTTTATTTTTTATCTACACTGCAAAAAATAGACCTAAAAATAAGATTTTTTTTCTTGAAACGAATGTATTTTTCCTTGATTTGAGAAGGTAAATAGGACTATTTGCCAATGGAATAAGATTTTTGCACTTAAAATAGGAACAATTCATCTCCATCATTTTATTTCAAGTGCAAGATATCTAATTATCTTATTTTAGGGGTAAAAATACTAATTTCATTGGCAAATAATCGTATTCACCTGCTCAAATCAAGGGCAAATACATTAATTTCAAGAAAATTTTACTTATTTTTAGTTCTCTTTTTGCAGTGTAGCAGGGGCAAAAAAAAAAAAAAACGGCATTTTTACACACCTTCTGAAATGTGCAGGGAGGTGAGAGAGGACGACGTGGAGAGCTGGTAGGGGAACAGAGATGAGGAGGAGGAAGAAGAGGAGGAGGCAGTGCTGTGATGCGGAGGAGAGGTAGAGTCTCTGACTCCTGTGACTGCAGCACAGGACGCGTTTCTTTGCTCCACAGAATGAGGGCTCCTCAGGGAGGAGATGGACGCCGCTTTCTGGGGAGCTCCGCCCTCCCTGACACGAGGGGAACCATCCCCCGACGGGGGCTGGACCGAGGCTGCGGACGCAGGTCTGGACTCTTTGGCTGAAGACAAAGAAGCGGTTGAGTTTCTGTTGAAAGACTTCTCCACCGCGGAGAGTAGAGAGGAAGTGGAGGAGGACACGGAGGAAGTCTGCTCGGCCAGGGAGAGTGGCGCGGAGGTCCAGGAAGAGGGAGGCGCGGGGCGGGGGGACGGCGCTCCGTCTGGTGGCTCTTTGTGATCTTTCCCATAGGAGGGCTTCTTTGGTGGCGAGCCGGAGGACGCCGGAGGAGGAGAAAGCTGCGCTGCGGAGGGGGAGCCGGACTCAGCAGCGGGAGACGATGGAGGGGAGGCCTGAGATAGTCCGTTCTTCTCGGAGGAGTGTGAAGACAACGACTCCTGGCTGCCCATCGGCGTCGTGTCGGGGCTGCTGCTGAACGTGTCACCTGGAAACGCAAAAGGAAACGGCCCATCACGATCCAGCAGAAGGACAAAGGAACCAGACTGCTGGTCTGTTGTCCAGCTGTCCCAGTGACACAGCATAAGGCCCGTTTACAGTACGCTTTTTTAACCGAGACCAGTCCGAGCTCGGTAACCGCGCTTACTCTCGTGTGTAAATGGTCAGCAGACTGAACTGGACTGTTGTTGTTTCCTGCGTCTGTAAATCCTTATTAGACGTTCGTTTGTCTTATCCACGTCCCAAAAGCCGACTCTGTCCAACCATAACATCCTGAATGTTACGGGCGCCGCCGTTTTAATTTGCTCGGTCCCGCCTTCAATCCCAGACAGCAGCAGTACCGCAGATCGTCACTAGGAGGCGAGGAGCAACCAAGGAACAGGGATAGTGTGGTGTGTAAACGGTCATCTCGGCTTGGTTAACTGATCCAAGCTCAGACTGGTTCTCTGCTCGGCTCGGTTAAAAAAGTGTAGTGTAAACGGGGCTATACAACGCCACACAATAAGCAAACGCTAACGCGGTTAAAATCAAAATAAGCGCACTGAGAAAAGTAAAAATCCAGTTAAAGCTACAGGACGGTCGGACTAGGCTCACACGGCCGTAAAAAGTCTTCGGTATTCGTGCTGAGGACGTTTGCTGAGGCGCTAAGCTAACGTCAACTCGCTTTCTCTGTGCTAAGCTACAGCTAGATAATTCTGCTCATAACGCATTAATAGTTAATAATAACAACAATTAGTGTTTTTTTTTTCATTGCAGCTCCACGTAATTGAGAGGAGGAAACCTTAAGATAGAGTCATCCTCCTGTTTCTGCTTTGCTTTGAACGTTGTAATAAAGAACTACTGGTACAGCAGCTTGTGCTCTATTCTCGTCTCTCCTTCGTGGCGGTCCTACATATAAGTAATCTGACCCTAGCCAGATGAACTTCGCTCCACCTAGCTCCACTCATCCATCTGGGACAGATCCATAGGAATGGTGTTTCAGAACGCTGGGCCTTATCAAAAATCCTTGCATATGATTGGATAAGCCACTTGTCTGTCATCTTTATTGACGTGCTATTTCAACCACTCACACTGAAGCTAACCCGTGACGCTGATGAGAGCGACGCAGGGAAAAACAAAACTTGCCAAATCCGGTCGGGAGAAGGGCGAAAACATGGTTTCCACCAACAAAAGCCTTCAGAGCCGTTCTCTGATGTTCTTTTAATGAAACAATATTAGGTAGATTGGACAACATGGAAGAAATAGCAGCATCAATGTTAACGCTTGCTTCCTCAACAAGCCGCCATTGTTGTCTGAATCAAAACAGTCTCACGGTCGCTTCTGCACTACGTCACATCTATGAAACTCCAGCCCTGCGTCCTGATTGGCCAGACAATAAAATTGGTTGGAAAAATCACTCTCTATGGGAGAGGTCCCAGATGGATGTGAGTGAAGCTAGCGGAACGAAATTCATCTGGCTCGTCAGGTTAACATATAATGTGTGGACCAGAATCGCTGGTATGGAGTGGACGTGACTATATTTAAAAATAAATGGATTTAAGCACAGTAAATAGACTCAACTATATGATAGCAATTTAAAAAACAAAACTCACTGTCGTTTTCCGCCAGGCAGAGAGCAGGAGTGTACAGACGGGCCTTTCTCTTTCCCGACGACAGACAGATGGCCTTGCTCCTCCTCGGAGTCGACCGAGAGGACGGCGCCTGAGGCAGCGGCACCGACAGGTCCGGAGCCTCGCCGAAGATCTGACGGAAACACACAAGCGGTTAACGCGTACGTGAGCGGGTTCTGTATTTACCTGCCTGTGGGAGAGCGCGCGTCGCTGGGACCTCACTTTGTCGTGGTTTTCGATGATGATCTCCACCACGATGTTCTGAAACTTGATGTTCATCATGGCGGCCACCGTCTCCTCCTGCGACCTCATCAACGTGGGGCCAAAGATCATCCCAAGGTTGGACACAGTCATCAGGTTCTGATCGCTGTGAGAGGAAACCCTAGACACGCACAGATAAAAAAATAAATAAAAAAAGCGAGATCACAGGGCTTCAGTAACTCACACAAAACAACACAACCTGGCAAAGACATACATTTCAATTTTGCTTAATAAATTACTAACTAATAACTTACTTATGAAGGTGATTGGTTAAGATGTCCAGCATGGCTTTGTTTTTTTCTGGAAGCTTGTGTACCAGAGCGTGAATGGCCCTCACTCGGTACGTCTGGTCATCGTACTCTGTGAAAGGGGCGGAGAGCAGAGAGGCTGCAGCACGGTGCGTTTTCACTTCAACCCCAAATACGCTTTAGGAGTTACCAACTTCCTGAATACGGCGCCTTGCAAAAGTATTCGTTCTGTTGAACTTTTCATCGTCACAATGAAACCGCTTGCTTTAATTTGTTTTATTGAGATTGTATGCGATAGACCGACATAAAGAACATAATTGTGAGGTGGAAGTAAACTGATACGTGGTTTTGATAAGTTTTTACTCATAAAAATTAAAAACTTGTAGTGTGTATTTATAATTTGGTGCTCTAGTCTAGTGTCCCCTTTTTGCGTAAAGCAGCAAGGATTTTGTCTATTTCACAACTAGATACTAAGTCCTTTCCAAGCCTACCCAACTGGATTTAGGTTCGGACTTTGACTAGGCCGTTCTAACACATGATTATGCTTTGATCCAAACAATGCCATTGTGGCCCTGGCTGGTCATTGCTGGAAGATGAACTTTCTCAGTCTGAAGTCTTCCGGAGGCTCTGATAGTTTTTCCCCCAGGGTTGCTCTATGTTTAAGGGTAACTCACCCCCAAATCAACTTTTTTGGCAATAAACTGTTAACATGGTTGTCTTACATATACTGGTCATTATGTTAACAAATTAGTGCATATTTGTTGAAATCCTGCTTTTGTGTCTAAAATGGTCAGTGTGGTGCCCTCCTAGGGTTAAACGATGGTCTTGCATTGAATTTAAAATCTGTATTTCTATTGGTTCAAAGGTTTTTGTGACATAAATTGGAAAAACTGACGCTGTTGGAATATGGCAAGCCATTTTAACATTTAATCGTAAGTTTAACTATCTGTAATTACCATTCCAGATATCTACAACCTCATTTTGACTAGTCGTAATGTCACTGTGACTAGTATGAATTTTTATTTAAAATATAGCTAATGTTATTCCCAAAAGTCAAAACTAAATTACAGACACCAATAACGACAAACGACACATGAATGGCAAAATAGTTTGAATCTTACTAGGAAAAACTCAGTTACAGGTATCTGTAATTACAGTTTTGACTAGTCAAAATCTAATCACAGATATTTGGAATAAGAGTTTTGACTAGGCAAATTTATGTTGCGGATATCAGTAATTAATATCCAGTCTAGTGATTAAATGCTAATTGTCTTGCCACAGAGCTGTCTCACAGGCAGACAGCTGCTGCCTCGTCCTGAAAGCCACCTGCACACTAAAATGGCAGCATTAGCTTTAGGCATTGCTGAGTCAGCGCCTTGAGCCAGCAGCTCAAACTGATCCGGCTCTGGCCTGCTGGGCTCCACAAAAACTCCCTCAACCTCCGGTGACGAGGGAGGTGAAAATCCTCCACGTCAAAAGATCGAACGTTTGATGCCTACATGGCGTGGATCAGTTAACCGTGCCGAGCTTGGTTCTTACGACCGTTTACATATCACGCTAGCACGGTTCCTCGCCTCCTAGTGACGATCTACGGTACTACTGCTCTCTAGGAGCAGAATCATCACTGGAAATCTTGTGGCGCGGTAGGGAAGCTAGTATTTTTACTAGTCAGCTGACTGTAAGGAGATGACGTGGTCTGCTCATGCGCTCTTTGTTATCTGAGAACCAAGCCACTGAAAAACCGGGCCGAGCCCACACATCGAACTGGTCCAGATTTAGCGCGGTCAAGTTGTGTCTGGCACGGTTTAGTTCAGTTTGCAATCCATTTACACTCGATAGTTAGCTCGGTTACTGACCTCGGACCGTTCTCGGCACGATTAAAAAAGGGTAGTGTAAACGGGGTATATGCTGCTTCTGAGTAATGCAGCCAGTTTGGGTAGGTGTTAATATCTTGGTAGGGTTGCAGTTGTGCCATAAATGGTTTTTGAAGGATGGTGCTCGATGAAGCGTTCACCCCTTGGCATTTGGGATAAATACTTATGCAACGCGCTATGTTTTCTACAGTAAAAATCAAAAACTCCTACTTGCAGCCCTGATGAATTCTTTATGCAGCCTGTAGGTCAGCAACGGTTCTGCCAAACACCTGGATGTAGATTATAGAGCAAGAGTTCAGAATTTTAGGAGAAAATCTACTGAAGAAAATAACCAACTGATGCCATGTTGTTTGCATGCGTTACCTGAAATAATCTTTCAGGCCACTGGTTATCGTCTTGTTGTCCCAGGTTTCTGCATCCAGATGCATATCAGAGGGCGCGCTAGAAGCTGCAGGAAAGCCAATAAGCCAGAAATGTTATATGCATTTGCTACTTCTGCTGAAATCAGAACAGTAAATGTGTCCCTGATAAATGAAAGCATACCAAACGCGCTTGCCATCAGCCGCTGCACTTTAGAGTTTACTCCACCCGTCCTGTACAGTCCAAGGATCGTAAGGCCTGCAATCAACATATTATATAAGGATGGACGGCCGGTGTAATAAAAACACAGATATTGCTTCTGTGAAATGTTTGCGAGGGCGAGGAGCACCTCTTGTTTCAACCAGCTCAACACACTTCTTCACAAAGTTGAAGCCTGCTTCGTTGAGAAAGGCTAAAAAAAGAATAAAAACTCACAATCAGTCTAAAAAAAAATCGTATCTAATTAATGCATGCTCACAAGCAAATATTTTCCGACCTAAACTTGATACTTACTCTCTTCTTTTTTACTGAGCAGAGACGGAAGAGTGTAAATCTGCAAAAAAAAAACAAAAAAAGAAACAAAGCATGAGTTTCTTTCTAGTACTGCAGTCATTTTCCCCCCAGGGATATACTCTTTATAGAGGTGGGTGTGTCCTTACGGGCTCTTTTCCATCCATCGCCTCCATCCACAGCCGCCTGTTGGCCTCTGACAGGGCTTGCAGAGTAATGACGCCATGTCTGCTTGAAAAGCGAGTCACACCCAAGAACAATTAGGGGGCCACACCTCCAATTATTCGATCCGAAAACAAACTGCGCTTCATTCGGGAGAAACACAAGGACTCTCGGTTGGACTGTCCCCTCACCTCTCCACCACCTCGATGTCAAAGCAGAAGCGCTTGTCGATTGAATCCGTCTTCCTCCGGACGCACGAGCGTAGCCTGAACATCTCTGGGGCGCCGGTCACCACGCCGTTCTGACAGGAAGACAAGAAACGCACATGGATGGGTACAGTAGAGTTTGGACCTGGCTGTAATTATATTGTTCCTGTGAGGGAAATGAAATGTGCAAAAACGGCCTGCGTCACAGAAACCGTGTTGATGTGCAAAACTGTGTTGATCGACGCTTTTAGAACCGCACCAGTGTTTCTGCAGACTCTGTCTTTCTGTTTATTGGAACATTCATCATCATTCCAAAAAAAGTAAAAAACAAAGCAACTGGACTTGTTTTTCGTAGTTGAAGTCATTTCGTTTCCTCTCCAGGAAGATTTCTCAATTCAAAAAGTCTAGAGTATTGTGGAGTACCAAGCTTTATACTACTGTCCAAAGAAAGGCCTTGTAGCAGTATAAAGTAGTATAAAACTTGGTACTCCACATTACTCCAGACTTTTTGAATTGAGAAAGCTTTCTGGAGAGGAAGTGAAACGTCTACAACTACGAAAAACAAGTCCAATTGCTTTGTTTTTTTACTTTTTTTGGAATGAACATGACCTGGATGACTGAGAATCTTCACCAGCACATTGGATCATGTTTCACAATGAGAAAAACACAAGAAAGACGGGGATGATTTGTAGATGAAATCTTTAGCTTTTTGTTGACGTACTGAAAAGATTTTAAAATGAAAGGAAACATTCTTAGTGGTGGACTCGAGAGCTTGTGAGATAATAATATCAACGGCTGGAGGGAATCACAAAGCTCAAACCTTCACTAAGGTTTGAGAGCTGTCTCCTGTTATGAGGAGCTTCAGTAATTAAAAATAAAAGATGCAAAAAGGAATCAGATGGTGACTGGAGTTGGATGATGCACGGCTTGACTGGGTCTGATAAACGGAAAGACCTGACCTTTCGCAATCTGGAAAAGCACTGGACTGAACAGAACTCTTTGGTCTGGACTGTCGAAGTTAAATCAGAGGAAGCAGAGACGTAAGAAGCTATTCAAAAGATAACAGCTGGTCTGGCAGGAAGTAGTGGTGAGTGAATGACCTACGGGACTCTGGTAGCCCCCCCCGTTTGTGGTGGTGTTGAAGCGTCGGCTCCAGCCCGGTCAGTGTGGTTGGTTCCTGGCTGGTGGCCTGTGGTTTTAGGGGATCAGGCTGTGGGCCATGACAACTGGGCTGGGTGCTGGTGGGCCTCCCTGGTCCTATCTCAGCAGCCGAGACGGCGGTGGTCCCATCTCCCTCTGTCTCAGTCTCAGCCTGTCAGGATGGGGGTTCCAGGGCATTTCCCCTACTAAGTGCTGGGTGGTCTATCTGTCAGGGGCTTGCGTGGGCGATCTGTCACAATCCTTAAGTGTTTGGAGTTTTTTGTTCTCTTGTTGCAGTCACTTCAGCTCATTCTTGCCCTGCAAAAAGGGAACTTAAAGTACAATTTTCTTGAAATGAGTGTACTTGTCATTCATTTGAGCAGGCAAGTTTAAATGATCTGCCAATGGAATAAGACTTTTGCACTTAAAAACTGGAAAAACTCATCTACATCTTCTTATTTCCAGTGCAGTTTATCTAATTATCTTATTTTAGGGGTGTAAATAATCATTCCATTGGCAGATAATCTTATTTACCAGCTCAAATTAAGGACAAATACACTAATTTAAAGAAAATGTTACTTACTTTTAGATCCCTCTTTGTAGTGTGTTCTTTGTATAGTTTTATAGATTTCTTGGTAAATTCTTCCACGTGTCCCTTCAGTTCTGCTCATTGCACTCGTCTCTTCAGCTCACCTGTGTCATTGGTCTCAACCTCATTCCCTCCTGATTACGTTCACCTGTCTTCTGCCTCGCTTTTCTCCACTCCTCCCTCTGTACTGAAACTCCCTGGTTTCATTACTCATTGCTGGCTTCTTCTGCTGACTTCATGTTTCCTGCAGCTCCATTGCTCTGCTGGATTCCTTTTGTCGTCGCTCCTCATTGCTTGTTTCCCTGCCCTGTTCCTCGCGTGTTGTACGTTTTCTTTATGTTTATTGAGTTGACCTTTCAAGTTTAATGCCAGATACAGTCTTGACGTAATGATGTCAATCATGATATTAGGATACAATCCTCAGATGTTGCCGCACCTGTAGGCAACCAGCTTCTTGTAAGAAGCAAAAGCCTGTTTTACAGCAAGTGCTGCCTCAAACAGGCATTTTAACGTCTCCTCTGCTCTTTCTATAAAAAACAATCTCTTATCAAAATTCTTAAAGAGAAATCATAATAAGATATAAATGGTCTCAGCATATATACCATGATTTGGTATAGAAATAGCAAATCAACCACAACATTGTGATCAGTGCATTTCTAATATAAATGTTTTACAGCTTTGATATTAGCACCCATGGGTGCAACCAGCTCACCTGTCTGCTGCCTGGTCTGGTCTCTGTGTTGCTCATGGTGAACATCTTTGAGCTCCTCTCGTAGGTACAGTAGTATCTGGTCCACACACTTCCCAATGGGCCTAGACACACACATTGTCACTGCGATGCATTCATAAATGTAGCTGTTTTATTTTGATTTATTTGATTTTCTTTGAGGAAAAGTAACTGATTATCAATAAGCTTTATAAAGATTATCTCACGTTTTTCTTGTATGTACAGAAATCCCTCCATGGAAAAGCAGCTGGGCGCTTTGAAGTCATCTTCAGCAGACCTGATCCGTTTCATTAGCCTCTCAACTTCAGCACGAGTGCTTTCAAAGTTATTGCGAGCCTTTAAAAGAACACACGTGCATATGAAACAGCTGAAAATTGCTTTTACAAATGCTTAATGACTATATTACTTATTTATAAGGTCTTCAGTAACGTGAATTATAAAATAATTCGGCTTTGTAAGCTAAACTTCATCATCATATGGCCTCTTCTGAGTTGATTAAATCCGGGCACTTAGGGGTAAAGAGTTCTGTAA
This sequence comes from Fundulus heteroclitus, assembly GCF_011125445.2. Lineage (NCBI taxonomy): Eukaryota > Metazoa > Chordata > Actinopteri > Cyprinodontiformes > Fundulidae > Fundulus > Fundulus heteroclitus. Next base: position 21,573,662 of record NC_046371.1, read on the forward strand.
CTTTTAAACAATAAAATGTTGGACCTTTTAAGACCATCACTGTCTAATTTTAAGACCTACCGACGTACATAATCATAAAAAAATTCTAAAACAGCTTAATAACGGAAAATCTTACACCTAAATTAATTGTGTATCACATTACATTGATGAGTTTATGACTTTTACCATTCGGTAACAACTTCAGCGCCTTTTGTTAAGGATACAGTAAGCTTTATATCGGTTACTAATGACTTCAAGCAAACTATTTAAATCCCTGTTTTTGAAGATAAATCTTATTAAACATAAACTCTCTGACAATAAAGGATTTCAATCTACCAAAGAACTACTAAATCCAGTCTCAGGAGCAGATTTATTTAGGTCAAAAAGAAGGCCGAATGTCCAGCAATGTGAACATTTGTTGCAGCAATTGACACCGTCACTCATTGGCCACTTCATTAGCTACACCTGTTCAATTGCTCGTTAATCGACCAATCACATGGCAGTAACTCAATGCACAAAGGCATCTGGTTATAGAAAAGAAAACCTGCTGAACAAAGTGTCAGAAGGGAGAAGAAAGGACATTTAAGTGGCTTTGAATGTGGCTTCGTTAATGGTGCCACGCGGGCTCATCTTAGCGTGGCAGAAAGTACTGATGTACAGTGATTTCACACTCAGCCATCTCTTAGCTTTGCAGAGAATGGTACGAAGAGGGAGGGACAAGTCAAGAGAGTATCAAGACTGGTTCGAGGTGTCTAAAAGGCAACAGTAGCTCCAATAACAACTCATTACAACCAGGGTATGAGGAATAGCCTCTCTGAACGCTGCACTACTCCGTACTAGCAAGATGTACCTATTAAAGAGGCCGGAACTTCCTAAACCCTGAGACCTAAAATTGAGATAGTCAAATTCAGCGGTTTTTATGAACTTTTTTCAAAAAAATTTCTGAACGTGTAGCTCTAAAAACACCAAGTTGACAAAAAACACAATCCCTAATAACACACCGGACCACTGAAGCCAGCTCTTTGTGGCCGCATCTACATTTGAACTGGCTAAGCGATTAAGGAATTTAGATACTAAAACCGTTTACAAATGGCAAAAACCCTCCTATGAAGCTAGTTTATTCACAGCGATTACATCAGAAGGCCAAACTGAAAAAAACTGAACCGCCTGGTTTATCCAGATGATTTCTGATATTTTGAGTGAGATAGAATTAGCCCTTAGGCAACAACAACAACCTTTGGGCGTTTAAAAAAAATAAAATAAAAACTTACCTGATCCAACCATTAAAATAAATATAATTCATTAGTATAAAATCTTATTTAAAAATAAGACGCTAGAAGTAGCAAGCGTGTGACGTTTTCACTTTGAAACAGCACAGTTTCCTTTCTGTTGCTCTCTTGCAGTTAAAATGCTTTTTTTTTTACAAACAGGACATCTCAGGCACAGATTCGAGCCGTAAATGGGGGAAAGACAAACACTTACATTTTGCAGATTAAACTGGAGCTGCTGCTTGTAGGGTTCAAACTCACTGGCCAGCTCATAGCCCTCGTGGTAGAACGTAAACAACCCCTGCAGGAAGGCTAACAGCTGAGAAGCACAGGGAGAGATTCCCAGAAGAAAATGTTAGCTGGAGGGCTTGGGGGAGTGTGAAACGTGACGAGGAAATCACAACAAAGCTGATTTTCAGTCATCCCCTCATCGATCCAAACGGGCTCTGAAAAGAGCAAACCCCTCCGAGCTTCGCTTGTTGTTTATTTCGCCGCCATTGTTTACCTTGCAACAAGCGGCTTTTCCTCTCGGTCAGCTGGAAAGAGTCTAATCACAGGAAGTCCTGCTCCAGCAACAGGAAGCGTCCCTTACTGATGTCTATCATTTCAAAGGTTTCACCGCTGATCGCGTTGTGTGCGTAAAATGTGTTTTGGAGCTCATGGCTCACTTGTTTTTCCAGCGGCTATGTTTACATATGCACACTCGTTAATGGCTCGACGCTGATGTCTGTGTGTGAAAAGCGGCCCAGGAAAAGCCTAATCGCTCCAGCTTTCCTGCGATGAAACACTGTGTGCTGGCCTGTCTCCCATTTTTGAAGCAGTTGTTTTCAAATAAGAAAAATATAAAGAAGGGTGCGTATAATTAGAAATAAAAACAACAATGTTACAGCGTGATGTCTTACTGGCTCCACAAACTCGAACTTCTTTCTTTCCTGCACTTCCTGGATCTTGAAGACGTACTGCAGAGATGCGTCGTAAAAGATCTGCCTGTCTTTGTCCATCTGCGAGTCTGCCTATAAAGGAAAAAAAAAAAAAAACCCAGCCACAACAAATACTAAGAACTTTATGTAACTTCACAGGTGTGGGAGGAACGTGTTGTGGCTTTGTGGGAATCTTGAGAATTTACCTCTTGCAGCTGGGATTCCTTCTTCCTGGAGGACACGCTGAGATACTTCTCCAGCACAGAGTAATACCTTTCTGTCTCCTTATCGAACTGCTTCTTTTCCTCCTGAGAAAGAAAGCAGTCGAAAGGATTTCTTTAACTACGATTTCTAAAACATCAGAGAAGGGACTAAACTATAGAAAAGTCGTAATTTCCTACGAATGCTGAAGCACGGTGCTGAGATGTAATAAATGATCAGAAACATTAGAAATCAAAGTAAAACTGTGAGCTGATCAACTTAAATGTGTGACCATTAGGCTGAAATGAGCTTAAAAAGCTGAAGTCGACAGAAAAAGTTTGTTGGAGTGTAAAAAAAAAAAAATGGAAAAATTGTTTCTGAAGATGCTAAAGTTGATGCAAAAACTGATATGAAAAATAAAAACGAGTAGAATCTTCATAAGAGGAAAAGCAGTGAAAACCAAGAATAAAGAAACTAAGAATGAAGAACAAAGGTCAGCTAATTTATTAAAGGTCCTGGTGCAGAACACTTCTCACAAAGCTAAACTATTAGCTAACCTCATCAATAATCTGAGCAGTCAGACTAAAATTAACCGAGTGCACTAAGTGCTATAATTAGCTAGAATGTTGCTTAGCAGCATTTACACAATATCATTCTAGTAACAAAGCTTTAATTACACGGCTCAAGCTGCCAGTAAAGAGCTTTAAGATAACATAAAAATAGCGTTGCAAGACATTATGTGTGCTGGGAAACAATTCATGTACATTGCCCCGAATACATCACCTCCACAGGGAAACATGTTGGTGGCAGCATCATGCTGTGGAGAGGCTTTTCTTTACGCTGGTAGCAAACCTTTGAGAGGCTGCAAAGACATTTTGCCTTCCAGTGGACCCTAAATAAACAGCCAGAGCTACAATAAAACACTTTAGATTAAAGTTTATGTCTGTGTTAGAACGGCCCACTCATCGTTCTGACCTAAAGCCTCTCTTTGGTCAGTCATGAATCAAAAAGTGATCACGCCGACGTCCTGAGACGCTAAGCTAGCCGGCAGCATGGGACGACTGTTGTGCTGCATCGACGTCCGCAGTTTGCGTCAAATCTGCATCGTAACTTTCAGGACCACGATGGGTGAACGAACTCCGAACTACGATACCGTTTGATGACCAAGTGAATGGTTCAAATGTATCACTTTACACCTTCCTGCAGGATGTACCTGCTTGCCCCTACAGAAGTCAGCCTGTGACTGCCTGTGACTGCCCTGCACGGTGAGTCACAGGCTGACTTCTAACCCCTCCCCATTGCCACGTCAGTCCTTTCACAAAAACACATAAAGATGTCAAAAAGTAAGATTAATCCCACCTTGAAGTATTTAGCTTTCTAAATGACGGTTCTACGCTGTATTGATATAAGCTAAAGACAGATATCAGAAGTTATGACCATCTTTTCTTCCAGGTGTTCCCTATGAATCAAAATGACATGTAGAGAACACTGGCACTTGAGATATTGAAGCGTTTTGAAAATGTGCTTGTTTCAAGAGTTTTTGTCTTTTTCAGGAAACCGGCATCATCACATTAATTGAAACGATCCAAATGAAGGCGTGCAGGAGGCAGGTTGACGCCCCAACCCTTCGATCATAGTGAGGTTAATGAAAAGGCGAGGTTTTACTTTCAGACTGAGTGGCTTTTTATGACCGAACCGACTCATTAATGACACCGCGTCCGCTTCTCGGTCTGAGAAAAGAGAAAGTTAGACGAGCGGGTGAGAGAAGATGACACAGCTGCTGGATGCAGACACAGCATCGTGTTTCCACTGGGTTCAACTATCTGTCCGCTCTGCCGTCGTCTCTCCCAGTGTCCGTTTCCCATGACCCTCCACTGCCTCGAGAGCGGGATCCACTGTTTATCTGAACCAGCCGAACTTCTGGCTGTCCACTAGTCATCGGAGAACTTCCAAAAATGCAGCACAACAGGCGTGTTTCGATCTGAGCTTCAGCAGCCAAGAGCAGCGGATGTACCTTAACGGCCCCGATCTGCTCTTTCCGAAACCTCTCGAGCGGTGAGATCAAGACGTCATCAGCATTCTGGATCTGGAAAAAAAAAAACAGAAGTGAGTTCAGTTTGTTGCAACAGTAAATACCGAGAGGGCCATGAGGGCGGCAGCTGCAAGTTCACTGTTGAGGTTCAAATAAGGTTTCATGAAGGCGAAGCTGTGCTCAGCAAAACCCGTTGGTAGGTTTTAAAAAGGCAGCGTGCGGCGTCATTTTCCCGAACATCCTTCTTTTTAGCGGCCAGAAGAACTTCGCCGAGGAGTTTGTGCCATCGAGTCAGATGGACGTTTATTCTACAGCGGTGCTTTATTTGCACAGAGCCTAAGAAAACACTCAGAAGTCATAAAAGACGAGTTGATTTGAACACATCCGATGCACCTTGTCCTACTTTTGGCACCTTCGTCTGACTATTGACTACTGAGCCGATGTGACAAGTGAATTTCACCAATGTGAGATCAATAAAGCCTATCTTATCTTATCTTACATCTGATGAAATTGAGCAGGGTCTAACTAAAGCAGATCTTACATGTTAGATCTGCTTTAGCTGCAAAATATACTGAATCACAATCACATTATTAGGAGCACTATTGCAATCACTGACAGCTGTCTGGATGCTGTATTTTGCAGAGGGTTAAATTAAAATAGCTATCCGTCATGCTAGTAATATATTAGCATGACAGATAGCTCACATCCATAGCTGATGGAGATCTTGGCGACTGGAGTGCTGAAGCTCATGCAGAGCGGTGGAGATTGTGAATTTATGTGGCAATATTTGACAATGGGATTCCCTAATTAAAATTATTTCTTTCCATCTTTACCTCTTGTAGCAAGGAAAGGGAATTACCTTTCTGGAGAGGTTGCAAATATCAAAACGGCGCCATTACAGTATAACTTTATTAAATTATGGTTAAATTTAAAGCTCTCCCTTAACTTTTATGTTTCAAACAGTTTTATTGAGGAATCAGATATATAAAAAAATGAAATATCAACAATACAAATATGTCCTCTTTTTTGTGAATATGAAACATAAAGACAACACAAAATAAAAACAAAACAAAAGTGGCATAACTAAACAGGAACACTCTCAAGACCCACCCCCGACCTTTTTCCCTAGGACTTACATCTTGTCACACAAGATTTCTCTTCAAATAGAGTTATCAATATATTATAAGAGGTTGCCAAGTTCTATCGAATCGCTTTAAGTTATTTGCTGGTGAAAACTGTATTTTTTCCAGATGAGAGAGCCTTACCAGTTCCTCCAGCCACATTTTAACCGATGGGACCTCTGATTTTTTCCAGAACATCAACACTAGCTTTTTTTCCTATAATAAAGGCATAAGATAAAAGTTGTCGTTGGTATTTATTAAATTGAGAAAGCTGAACTTCAATGCTGTACTAAGCATATCTGTTAAAGTTTTTAATATGCCAGACCAAAATGGGCTCTCCCTTAACTTTTAAACTCTGCCGTGCACTTTTGAGTTTGCGCTCATTTCGTTTTTAATGTTGAAATCCACAGAACTGGCTGCTCTCTCTTTGTAACGCTGCATTCGTCAACACATCACCGAGATCGTGCGGTATCGTTGAATCCCGGCATGAGAACTTTCAGGTCGAACAGGTAGGGATTTTACAGGAAACTATTTTCCAGAAGGAGCTTTAAGAATGCTATCGTTATAGGTTTAGATCAAACAGCGTGGCTCCAGTTCCAGTAAGTAAAAAAAAAAACAAAAACAAACCCAAAACACACACGGTAAGAGCAAAATGACAGAAGACAAAAAAACACACACAGAAGCCTTTTATGGACTTTCCCAGGCAGTCCGACTGCACTCAGTCTCACAGGGGAATTGCCAGAATAGGTTCCACATGGTTCCTCTGCAACCAGACCATGCAGGCAGCCACTAAGGCAAACACACACACACACACACACACACACACACACACACACACACACACACACACACACACACACACACACACACACACACACATATCGGGGTTTATATATAAGGAAGCATACTATGCTCCTCTGTTACAGACGCTCTGAGCTTTGGCTTCACACAGAGCGTGCCAGAATTCAGTCACTCCTCACAAAGGCCTCCGAAATGATGGAGGATCACCGACTCCAAGACATTTCCCAACTGCAGTGCACGCAGCGCTGCTGGCACTGAGTCGGCCCACAAATGTGTGAACCAGGAGTTGCGGGAAAGCCAGAGCAAGAGACAAACCTAAGAAGGGTTAGTGAGAAGGTTGCCTGAAATACGGAGGGAGGACGCTCTTTATGGCGACACAAACCTGCGTTCTTCGTGTGGTTTGACTTACCAGGCTGTAAAGCGGCACGACTGTTAACGGCACAAAAAAAAGGAAGAAAGACAAACATGCCTGTAGTCTGCAGAAAAACAAACCGGGTTTCACTATGAAGTTTGATCTCATTTGAAACAAAGAATGTGTATAAAAAGACACATAACCATCGCCTCTCACTGCCTGAGAATAAAACCAGGCTAAACTTTTTCCCGTTAAACGCAATTTTGGATGATCACAAAAATGGTTTATACTTGATAAATGTAAAAATAAAACAACAAAAATGACAAGAATGTTGTTTTCAGAAGCTTATGAACCGACAGTGGCACACGAGACGTCAGGAAAGTAAAACGATATATGTTGAAAGCATAAAGTTGCGGCAGAGCATGTTTCTAGTAAATAATGTGTGTAATTTAAACAAAAGCTGAGGGAGAAAAAAAAACCTGAAAGTAACCCTTTTGTATCAGTCAGTGTTCGGGTTGACTCTAACTCAAATATATAAATAGAAACTAAAGCATAAACTCTTACCAGTCGTTTTCTCTCCTCTTCCATGGTGCTCAGGAGCTGAGAGAACTCCTTCAAGGACTGAGCTGCAGCAGAGATGGCGACACTTCAAATCTACAGTCTAGTTCAAATCTCACAGAGAAAGCCCAGGTGGACGTCGTTTTATTCACCTATATTCATCTCGTCGTCCGTCTCAGCATCGCCGATGCATTCAAACTGGAACTCCTGCAGCGACTGAGAGAACCGCTGCACAGCCAGGGACAGACCTGGGGACAAAACGGGCAGGCGGGTTAATTATTTCGCCAATATAACTTTATTAGAAGCTCACACTTATGTCACTGTTGAGGCTAATTGCAAGGTTGTCCCCTATTTCTGTGAAGGAATGGTCCAGGAGTTTGGGAGCATTTCGCCCCGATGCTAAATGACGAGGAGACAAAGTGTGAAGGGACAGAGCAGCCAAGCTATGACACAATGGTGCTGCTGCTTTTTCTCACTGGCACCTCACCGCACCGCATTTCAACAGCTCTTAGACACCGTTTCAGTAAACCCCCCCGCAGTAGGGAAGAGATATTAATACGACATGAAGTGGAACTCAGCTGAAATAAAAGGTCAGGTTTAGTTTTCAGCACGTAAAGGGAACTGAAAAACGGCGACGCTCTCCAACAATAAAGCGAGTAGATCAAGAGGGACCGCTACAAACCGTATGTTTAATTAACCAGAGCTGGGACGGTGTTTTAGTTACAGGGATTCCAAACACAGAAAACATTAATTTATGTTCATTAAGCCCTGAAAACAGCCAACATGTGTCTCACTCGGCTGGGTGACAATCCAAACGCGGTGGCTCAGGTGACTCTAGACAAAAACGGACTTGTCCTCACGAACAATGCAGCCATTTAGTTCTAGCCCGAAACGGTCGGAGAACAGCACACGCACTAAACTGGGTGGGTTTATTACGCAGGTAACAGCTGGGGACATTAACCCGCGGGGCCAGGTGAGGAGCCCCCCTCCTTATTTGTCAGTTTTTAAAATCAATGAGCCCTCTGGCTAATTTTCTCACCCTGAGTTAAGATGGCCGTAATTTTCAGCTGGCTGTCTTTTTTTATGTTCTCTTTCCGCTGCCTTTCACTCTTGAGTTTTTCTTTTTTTGGGGGGGGGGATTATTTTCATTGCGATGTGTCTTGAGACGTGATTTGGTGTCTAAAGGGATCCACCAATCAGTCGGCTAGATCGGGATTTCCCCCCTCTCTATCTAAAGAAATCAAAAATAAGAAATCACACATCTTTTGGTCTTTAAATGCATCAAATAAGACCTCATGTCCTTTGATGCACTTTAATAAGAGTTAAAGCAAAATCTGACAAAGATGACATCCAGCAGTATTATGCGTTACGGTAAAATAAATAAAATATTTAATAAATAAATAACTAAATCTAAATCAGCAGGTCAGATCTCAAAGAATGCAGAGAATTGGTATGGGGCAGAGAAATCCTGATTAATAAACATCTAGGTAAACATAGTCGCTATACAGGGTAAATATAATTAATGAAGCATATCAAAATCCTGAAAACAAACGTTTTTTTTTTTCATTGCCAGTAACTTTGCACGTTTCCTTCTGCTTTCACACCACCGAGCTCCTATTTAGGTGCTGAGCATCAAACCCAACAACTTTATTTTGCAGGATTTGCAAACATTTTGAACCAAATGATGGCAAATCCTGAGCACTTCTGCAGCGGCCGTGATGAAACCGTCCCCAAAAAAGAAAAAGAACCAATGAAAACCTTTAGAGCAAAGCTAGATTATAATAACATCAAACAGAGGAGATTGCTGTGGGTAATAAAAGCTGGCCGACATGTCTTCGGTTTCTGTTTGGTGGCCAAACAGAAACCGCGAGGTGGAAAATCTTTGGAAACGCGGGAACAAAGGAGCACAATTGGAAAAGAAAGAATAGCAAGAGAACAAGAGGACTGAGGTTAACGGAGACTCGTGTGGGCCCTATAATTATTATTTTAACACAAACATATCTATATCTCTGATTTTTTTAAATTCCCCTGAACAAAACTGTACTAACAACATAAATATATTACTATTCCTATTAAATTGAAAACGAATAGTGAACAGTGACGGCCAACAGCCAGGCTGAACAGGCTCCTTTGGAATCATGGGAAGGGTGTAAAGGTCTGAATGACGTCAGGTGAAGATGCTTCACCGCAGAAAAAAGAAATGTTCTAGCTTAATCTGAGTATAAATGGATTTTTTTTACTATTGCTAATGATGTTTTACACAGAATGACAGTCAGTCAAGTATAAATAAGTCCTGATAAACCACAGGTTGATATATCAGTGCAACCCAAGTTACCCTAAAAGTAAATCTAGAGCTTCCCAGAAAGCGCTGTGGAGTTTTTCAGCCTCCGGGGCGTTCCAGGCTGCTTAGCTTTCGTGGTGATTCAGGCTTTCTCTGTTAACCTGTAACCATATGGGGGCTGAAATGCCGCACTGCTTCGCTCCATCGTGAGTGACCCATTACAGCCGAAGGGTTTGTTTTAAAGGCTTCTAGAACTTCAGGAAAAGAAAAGGAGCTTTGAAGACAGCATTTTAAATCTGAAAAAGGAAGCTAAATCTTCCATTTTAGGGTCTTACAAAGTAATTCAAAGCCTTTGAATTTTTTTAACATTTTGTCTTATTGCAACCGGAAGCTTCCATTTGTTTTCTGGGGACTTTAATGCGACACTCCGACAGATAAATCGGCGCATAAGTGTTAAGAGGAAGGAAAGTGATTCCTGCTTTAGAAGATAAAGAGTTGAGACGTGGAACATGCATGTTGTGGTCTACCAGCTTTAATCTTCTGCAGACAGCACAAAATCAGTCAGACCGGGCAGAAACTTTTAAATCTTGCTACATATTCTCTCCTGGGTTTGGATCTGGGCTTTGATTGGGCCATTTTATCTTTGATCTAAACCTGCGATCTGCAACCTGCTGCTCCAGAGCCACAAGTGGCTCCTTAGGCCTTCCACAATGACGACACAACTAATGTTTGTGGATACAGATTTAGGGCTGGGCAATATGGACTTAGAATTTTGTCACGATATATTGTGGTAGTGGATAAAATCGACGTTAAAAGATTATTTACAGCTTCTTGCAGCTTTTTTAGGTATCTGTGTGGCTGTGACTGCATATCAATTAGCCCAGCAAATGTAAATACCGTGCTTAAAAAACATTTAATAGTGTACCATATAACAAATTAAAACAAAATTTGAAATGCGTGTCGTCAGGACACTAGTTATACAAATGAGTGGGATTTTTATCACCAATCTGAACTAAGTAACTGCATTTAATTCGATTTTTTTTTTTAAATGTATTGTTATTTATGATGATCTCAAGAAACCAGCAGTGAAGAAAATAGCAAAAATAACAACAGTGGCTGTTTTGGGGGTTTTCATACACCACTAGCTGGAATTTATCGTTATCATGATAAACTTAAATTCTTATCACGATAAGAAATTTTACGCGATAACAATAAAACAATAAGATAAAGACCCAGCCCTAGATATAATACGAAAAAAAAAAAAGAAAAGGCAAACACACACAGGAGAAATTACGTTTGATTTATGACGTTTTTCCAGTTTTTTCATAGAATAATTACATTGAATTTCCACACCAGAATGACATTAAGTGTGCCAGTAATACGTTCTAGATGTATTTTCCTTGTCAACAGGTTGCAAATGACGCGCTTATTTTTATTTAATTATCCAAAAAATACCCACGCCCTATAGAAAAAATGCATCCATGCTCCTTTAGCGAATATTATATTTTAGTCTTTGTTTTGGTTGTAAAGGTTTGTAAGTATAAAACAGGGTAGGCAATAATAAGCTTTGCTTCAGCCTATTCCCTTTTTTTGGTAAATTGTGGGTTTGTTTGTTTATTGTTGTTTTTTTTTACTGTTTCCTGTGTTTAATGTTATGGAGGACCAAGTCTTCCATATCTAAAAATAAATACAGAAATAAATAAATGCTCAATAAATAAATAAGCATACAATTAATTGCCACCAAATTAATAAATGTAGGTAGAAATTAAATTATACAGTGAGACATAAATGTATATATCTCTTTTAATTAGCTTATTTCTTTATTTGCCTTTGTAATAATTACCTTATTTATTTATTGTGCGTTATAATCTACAACTTTATTTATTAATTACTTATATTTTTTAAGTATTTATTTATGTGCATGTTATAATATTTTTGTCTGTTTTATTCTTCCTTTGTATTTTTTTACCCTATATATTACTGTGATGCTATTTATTTCTGCCTGTCCTTTTTACATTTCTGCCTATCCTTTTTACATTTCTGTATGCATTTCTGCCTCATTATGCAAATGAGGAGGGGGTGTGTCTTAAGGGCTCAACTTCTTCCCATTGGTTGGTTAGCATTTTACTGCGTCGGTCAAATCTACATGGCTTTTCCCCGCACTAAAGCTTAAGTAATGTCAAACTCAGCAGTCAGACGTTCAGTGTCAGACCTCTTAAGGAAAGCTGCTAATAGACTGGAAGAATTAGAACGCTGTACGTTTGGGATCTGAATGTTTTTTTTATGGTTTCAGATTCGGCTTTTCCAGATCAGTAACTCATCGGCGGATGATTTATTCTACAAAACAGACACCTCTCCGCAACCACAGCAAGGCAGACACTGAGCTACAACCATAGTTTCCTCAAAACGAGTCTCCCATCGCGCTGGGTGAATTACATTGGACCCTATGCAGAGCTATGCAGAGCTCCCGTTGACTCCACGGAGTCAACGGGATCTAGCTCATGGTTGATCCGGTTGAGGGACTCCGATTTCGGCCAGCGTCTCTCAGCTGCTCCCTCCTCCCACACGCGGTGGTGCATTTAGGGACCGTCAAAAAACATTTGAACCAAGCACTCTTGAGAAACAAAAGTCAATAAATTCCGTATCTTGTGACCACCTATGACAAAACTAATATAAAATCAAGCCACTAAAAAACATCTGTAAGGAAAAGTCCCAATTTTTGTCTTGAAAATTGAAAATAGCTTAAAAATGAATAAAAACAAATGTGCCTTACAGATTTTATCTATTGACATCAATTTATATTAGTTTATCTTAGCTGGTCACAAGATAATACATTTATTGGTTTTTATTTCTCAAGAGTGCTTGGTTATAAAGTTTTTTGACAGTCTCTAACTGCACCACCGCGTGTGGGAGGAGGGAGCAGCTGAGAGACGCTGGCCGAAATCGGAGTCCCTCAACCGGATTAACCATGAGCTAGATCCCGCTGACTGCGCGGAGCTGTAATGTCCAATATCCAAATTCAAACCAACTTCACTGCGGTGCTGGATCATGCTTAAAGACGCAGCATGAACCCCAAGTGTTGCAGCTGAGGGGGAAATGTTGGATCGGCTTGATGAAACTCCGCCTCCTTCACAAATTAGACCAACATGGATAGAATAATGATAATCTGTAGTGCTTTTTATTGCCTGGATGTGAATCTGATAATTCATATTGTGCCTTTTATAATCAACGACAGTATTTTCTTATCAAGCGAGCTCTGCATAGGGTCCAATGTAATTCACCCAGCGCGATGGGAGACTCGTTTTGAGGAAACTATGGTTGTAGCTCAGTGTCTCCCTTGCTGTGGTTGCGGAGAGGTGTCTGTTTTGTAGAATAAATCATCCGCCGATGAGTTACTGATCTGGAAAAGCCGAATCTGAAACCATAAAAAAAACATTCAGATCCCAAACGTACAGCGTTCTAATTCTTCCAGTCTATTAGCAGCTTTCCTTAAGAGGTCTGACACTGAACGTCTGACTGCTGAGTTTGACATTACTTAAGCTTTAGTGCGGGGAAAAGCCATGTAGATTTGACCGACGCAGTAAAATGCTAACCAACCAATGGGAAGAAGTTGAGCCCTTAAGACACACCCCCTCCTCATTTGCATAATGAGGCAGAAATGCATACAGAAATGTAAAAAGGATAGGCAGAAATGTAAAAAGGACAGGCAGAAATAAATAGCATCACAGTAATATATAGGGTAAAAAAATACAAAGGAAGAATAAAACAGACAAAAATATTATAACATGCACATAAATAAATACTTAAAAAATATAAGTAATTAATAAATAAAGTTGAAGATTATAACGCACAATAAATAAATAAGGTAATTATTACAAAGGCAAATAAACAAATAAGCTAATTAAAAGAGATATATACATTTATGTCTCACTGTATAATTTAATTTCTACCTACATTTATTAATTTGGTGGCAATTAATTGTATGCTTATTTATTTATTGAGCATTTATTTATTTCTGTATTTATTTTTAGATATGGAAGACTTGGTCCTCCATATAATGTTGGATAATTTACTAAAAAAATAAAGTGAAAGTGAAGTGAAGTTTTAAAAACTAAAAACAGGAACAGAATAGCGACTCTGTAAAAATGACAACACATTTTCTGTCGTAAAGTTGTCTTATTTCAAAAAGGTCATGTAACATTTGCCGCTTTAGACGACTTTTATTTTGCAGTCCTGAGGACAAAAATGTCTCTTTGTTCATCAGGCCACATTTTTAGGGTTGTTGCCCGGCTAGGAAGTAAACCTTCACACCGATCTGATGTCTTTTGGAGCCTAAAACATTGTTTTTTCCTTCCAGACTTTAACTCTATTAATGTCCTCGTCACAAGCTCCCCTGCTCATGCTGTATAAAAGCACGATGCTGATATAACGCCCTGTTTCACAGCAGGGATGGTGCTTCTGGGGCGATGGCGGGCGGGTGTTAATTCTAACCCACCCAAAGGGGTTTGGGTGGAGGCCAAAAGGCTTCGACGTGGGTCTCATGTGACCAGAACATCTTCTGCATGGCTGGTGGAAAACTCCAAATAGGACGTCTTGGCGTTCTTTTAACAATCGCTTTCTTCTTGATACTCTGCCTTAAAGACCAGCTCTGTGGGGGTGCACGTGTTGCCCCGTCAACGGATTCCCCCGAGCTGAGCAGCGGCTCTCTGAACCTCTAAAGTCTCCTTGGGCCTCTTTGCTGCTTCTCCGACTAACATTCTCCTCGCTCAGCATGTCGGCCTAGCTGGATGGCCGTGTCTTGGTGGATTTACAGCTGCGTTATACTCTTTCCATTTTCTTATGATGGATTGGACTGTGCTCCATGAGAAGTCCAACGTTTGGGGATGCTGTTTTATAACCTAACCTTGGCTTGTCTTCTGTGCTATTTGGCTTTCGTGAGGCTGTTTGTTCACTAATGTTCTAAAAAAAAAAGCACCTGAGGCCTTCACAGATCAGCTGTAGTCACACAAGGAAGCGAATTAAGCATACATGGTCGCTATCTAGTAATTAAGTGACTTCTGGAAGCAGTTGGCTGCACCGGATTATATTTAGTCGTATCAGAATAAACAAATAAATAAATTCAATAACAATATATATCGATAATAGAAAAAAAAATAGGTCAGTAAAAAGTTCAATAGAATAACCGTTTTCCTGTTTGCGTTCTAGCCTATCATGTAGGTTAGTACTAGTGTCTACGTCCTCCCATCCAATCACAAACGCACATCCAGGAACGTTCCATCGCCAAGCTCCGCCCCCTTTAAAGAGTTTTGCTAAAAAGTTGGTTGAATATTGGCTTGAGTTCAATGTTTGTGTGTTCTGTGTCTAAAAGTAGGTCGCTAAGCAGCAGCATTAAACAGCCAGGGCTGCATTTAAAATAAATGTTTTGAGTTTGCTGATAATTATCGCTATAGATCAATATGATTTTTATTTTATCTAAATGCTTTTTTTGTCTATATCGTCCAGCCCTACTAATTCATGTCAGATTTTTCAGATTTTCATCTGTAAAAATTATTGAAAACCCATATATGATTTTCCTTTAAAATGTTGAATCTAAATTGTGTGCGTTGATCTTTAAAGGGAAAAGGATTTTACGTTCCTCTGAGTCAAAATAACTGTAAATAGATTTTTTTTTTTTTTTAAATCGTCTGATGACGCAGGAGTAGTGTGGGCCCATGTGTGAAGGCCTTAGTCCTCGACACGGCTGACCCGGGTTCGATTCTGGCCTGAGGCCCTTTAGTGCACCCCCCCCCCCCCCCCCACCCTTCTCTTAAACCCCCTTTCCTGTCAGCCTACCTTGAAAACAGGAACTATTAGGTTGCTTTAAAAAGCCTAAGGGAGATCATAACTTGCTCCATCAGACCTGAATTCTGCTACAAAAACATATATGCTATAAATATAATATTGCGTCCTTTTCTGCTGTGCGGGGCCCCCCTTTTGGAAAACCCCTGACAAAACATCCTGGATTCGGCCCTGGTACTGAATGGCATTTTTGTTGTTGAGTAAATGTAGGTAGTTTTTCCCCCCTCATCAACAACCTTAACTCCTATCTAATGAAACAATCAATAACAGTTTATTTTTTAAATTGGAGTTAACTCATAGCAAACATACCGTAAAATCCCTTTTAAAGATAAGTAATGATATGTTCCATATATACAATGAATCTGCAGCATTTCACTGTAACTACTACCTAATGTGTGGTTAATAGCGATCCACAGAAATAACTGTCCTCTGAAAGTAAACTAGCTGTGATTGAACTGGTGGCCTCGGGCTTTCCTCTGCTATCTCACCGTGCGGCGGCTCCACTTGACCAACTAAACCCAACTAAACAGCAGCCAGCGGTCTGTGGTTCACTCACCTCTGAGGGCAGATATAAGCATGTTTCCATCTTTGATGAGGTCCTTTATAAACCTGTTGGTCCTCTCCAGCTCTATTTCATGGCACTGCAGCCGCTCTCTGAACTCCGGACTATCCAGCAAGGAATCGCTGAACTCCAGCGTCGGGAGACCCATCGATAACTCCGCACCGCGACGCTAAAACAATAAAAATTAAAGAACTGCAGCAAAGCGTCTCAGTAGTCCGAACCGTGGAGGATTGGAGGGGGGGAAAACCTTTTCACATGTCGCGCTGTTTTAGTCCGCACGAAGGTACTTTCCTCCAGCCCTTTCTTTTCATGCCTTTCTCGCTTTTCCCCGCTTTGCAGAACTTCCGGACACTGATCCGCACGGCAGAGCCTCTCTGACACACAGGGTTTGGCTAGCTGGCTGCACGGCGAGCCTCGCCGAGCTGTTTTCTTCTTCTTTGTGAACGCACTGCGCTGAAATGTAACTTCGTTTTGACTTAATAAGTAATCAGAACGAAACAGAAAGCACTTGGAGTCAGAGAAGCGGAAAAAAATGCGTGCTTATGGACACATTAAAACTCCAGGCGAGCCCTGGGAAGCTAACTTTTTCCCCCCCCAGACCTACGGCTCTTATGGAAGGGTTGTTACTATGGGAACGGGAGACTCCTGCTGGCGTGGACAGAAATCAGGTGGAAAGTTTGCCTGAAAACTAATATTTCATCAGTTAACCATGTGGACTCAGTTTGTGTAACGATTAAAAAAGATAGTGTTTTATTTCGAAAATGAACACTATTGAATTTTTTTTGTTAGGATTGTTGCAAGCAGTTTAGGTATGGCAAGCCATTTTTATGTATGGTAAGCTGTTAAACTAGATCTTCAAAGTAAATGTATGCAGTTCAGCTATTCCAAATGGAATATTATTTGTCTAAATTCTAATAAAGAAAAGGAGTGTGAAAAAAAATATTTTGAGAGACGTGTGATCTTCCAAAAACAGATGAAAAAAAAACCCTGAAATACATTTTTAGATAAAATTAAAAGATGAAAATTTATATTCATCTTAGAAATTCTTACTTTTTTAGACATTGCCACTGTTTGTATTTTGACAAGAAATCTGGAAAATAAGAAGCAATTACAGAGAACCACTTCACATATGCTCAATATCACTTCTGTAATGACATTTTTTGTGGATTCTATTGCGTTTACTTTGTTTGCATTGAACTAAAATTACAGACTGAAGAGGTTAATGACTGAAATTCAAAGGTATATATAAAAAAACATAATCTAGAACTCATTTGGGAGAACATTTAACCTAGCACTGCTTAAGCCTTGTTCAGAACCTACAGCTATTGAAGACTGAGCTTGTTATTTATTATTATTGCTTACTTATGTTGTTACAATTAGTTTATGTAAAGCACCCTTAAACAGGCATAATCTTGTTACCAAACCATGATATTGTCCATTAAGGGGAAGATTTTAGCTCATTATACACTGTAGATACTTCTTTATATGTAATCCTAATGAAATATTTACTTACAGGTCCATGATAATCCTGTCAACTTTGATCTTTGAAAAGTTAATACTAGATATAAATAAGAATAACGTTAGAGATATTTGGAATACATTAAGTGGTATTTTTAAACCTAGAAGCAGCCAAATAAATAAATTGATCAGCATTCAAAACACCTGTACATAACATAGCTGATGATCAGCATTTTTAACAATTTTTCTGTTGATGTTGGACTTAAACAGGGGAACAAAATCCCAAATGAAGGGTTGGCAGCAGAATAGAGGAACTTGTAAAAAGAAATTCAAACTTCATGTTTCTTTCAGCAGTACAGGAGAAAGAAATTGTACATTGTCATATAGTACAAAATAATAATAATAATAAAATTTTAAAAATCCAGTGATTAGAAAGAAATTCACATGATCACTATCAAAAAAGTTATTGATGGATTTCCAAACCACTTACTTTTATACCTGCAACCATTCGTTTCAGTGTGATACAATTCCAAATGAAATGAAAAGTCATTAAAAATAAAAGTAAATTGACCAAAAGAAATACACAGTTGGGATTTTCATTGACTTAAAAAAAACAACATTTTAGACAATCAGTCACAGCAAACTTTTTCAGGTATGATGCCCAATGGCTACAGACAGATCCATCAACATGTAGAGACAAGGACGGTTTTTATTTGGACTCATCAGTGTAGGATTTAATATTTTTGTTAAAACTCGTTTATACCTCCTTCTACCTTATTTTGGACACAACATTCATCTGTTATGCTGTGAATCATGTGAAATCTTAGTTGATCACACATGATGGTATTATATTTTTCTGATCATTCCACTGTTATATTTTCCAATCATAATTGAAATAAACTAATAGATAGATAAAATAGAGCAATAAACCCAGCACACAGCTGATCAGCAGGTCCACATAATGACAAAAAAAATTACCATAAAGCACAAACCTCTTGAAAAGACAATGTGAAATTTATGGTTTCAAAGTTGAATGTCAATCCAAATCTGAGTTTGAAATAAGACCTTTCTCAGTAACTGATAAGTTGCAGTCAAGTAACTGACATAAAGAGTTGTGATTAATTAGAGGATTAAGAAAAAATGAAGTCTGTGGGTTCCACGGTTGTTAGGAATGTCTCCTTACATCAAGAAGGTCTCTTTCTCTATGGCGTTCTCCCCGTGTATCCACAAGTTCTCTCCCAGTACTCTGGCTTTATCCCACAGGACAGAAACATGACTAAATTATGAGTGCGTGTTTGTGTGTGCATGGTTATATGCTGGGTGTGATTTCCTGGGGGGGATGGGGGGGATTTACCCCCCCCCCCCCCCTCTGTGTGTGATGTCCCCCACTCTGGTCATTCATGTTTTATCCCTGGGGGGGATACATCCCCCCATCCCCCGGTCTGAATAAGTAATCAGTAAAATCATGCATTTTTAAAAATCTATATTGATACATGTCTTGTGTCCTTCACATTTGTAAATTTCTTTTTTTGTTTGTTTTTAAAGAGTATTATTACGTTTTCTGTTCAAAGCAGTTAAAGTAAACTAATACCCACTCCCGAGTCCAGACAGTAGATGCCGCAAGTTTAAAAACAATAGTCTAACCTACTGAATGTAGCTATTTACCCGAAAGAGCAGCTGCTACACACTGCAAAAACAGAACTAAAAAACAGGTACATTTTTCTTGAAATTAGTGTATTTGTCCTAGATTTGAGCAGGTAAATAAGACTATTTGCCAATGGAATAAGATTTTCCCACTTAAAATAGGAACAATTCATCTCCATCATCTCATTTCAAGTGCAGAATGTCTAATTATCTTATTTTAGGGGTAAACATACTCATTCCATTGGCAAAATAGACTAACTTTAAGAACATTTTACTTGTTTTTTGATCCGTTTTTGCAGTGTAGCTAACCAAGTAATGAATGAGAACGTGTGGCAGCATGAACATCAACAAAGTATTTTGTCATATTTCAGCCCGAAAAATCAACAGAAATGGTCCAGAGTAGATGAGGGGTCAAACAGCCATGGCAATATTACAAGATGAACTTTGGTGGATGATGAAGATTTGCAGGCAGCGTCACAGTCTGTCTCCATGTCTGCCTGCGATGGACTAGCAACCTGTCTGGGGTGTACTCCGCCTCTCACCCGATGAACGCTGGACAAAGGCACCAGCTCCCACACGCCTCCGCAAGGGTGAGCGGGTACAGACGATGTGCGCACAGACAGATAAAGTTCTGCCAAAGAACAGAAAGTGACACAATTTCCCCAAAAAACACGATTAACTAACCGCACTCTTGAGGTCATTTTTGTGCAAATAGCCAGACAACTTTGTGTTTTCGACTATCCCAGTTTTTTTTTCCCCCCCAGAAGAAAATACAAGTTGAAGCCTTTAAGAAACGCCAAGCGACATCATATTAGTTTGGCAGCGTGTCACCTTTAAAAGTACCTTTATTGTGCTTCACCCAAGCGTAAGGTCATCCGCTGAAAAGGTTCAGGCTATTTAAAGTGAAAGAAACACATGTGCTGGATTGTTGCCGGGGCGAACACAATGAGGCACAGGGGGATTTCTGAACACTGGCCAAATACTCTGTGGTTACCTCAGAGCAGACTCCCTGAATCACTTTCGGTAGTTTCATTATGTGTAAACTAAACACAGCAGTTCCCAAATTCACTTTCAACATCACACTTTCTGCTCTGATTCTGAGTCATCCTGATTCCAGCAACGCACGTACCATCAGGTGTCCCTTTGTTTCTTCGTTCTGGTTAATCGGTCTTTAGTAAAACTAAACAAAACGCTCTTAAAGGCCCGCGCTTCCCTGGCAATCAAACGGCCTCTGCAAGCTTTCCGCGGTCTCTTGGTGACCCTGCGGTTTTATTGTTGAACTTAGCTAGCACTGGACGTGCCACTCGGTTGCTGAAGAATTGAACACCATGACTACTGCAGTCAACAAGCTTGAAAGTAGCTCTGACACACGTAACCGACCGCAGAGAAATGCAGACGGCTTTGAAAGACACGGCAGACACACGTGCGGTTTCTGCGTCTGAGGTAAGCCGTGTTCTAAGTCTCTCCTGTAAAGTGTCCAGTGCAACATTTCTTGTTTGAATTCGTGGGATATTGTAATGTTCTCATATTCGCTGATGATGGTTCTTGCACCCAGAGGCGGGGTCAACTCGACAGCGTCTGCTGCACCAGGCGCAGAAGAATCAAAAGCTTGTGGCGATGCCTTTGATTCCTCGGCCTTCAGACAAAGTGTTCTTTGAAAATGCCCACGTACGACACCCCCGCCGCTACCATGAATCGTTTCTGCGCAGTCGACCCTACAGAGGAGAGCCTCCGACCGTGGCTGGTTAAAAAAAAAAAAGTTATTTTGGGACAATGCATTGGATGAAGTCAGTCTTGACAGTTTTGTTACATATTCGGTGATCCAAATCCACCGTTCAAAGCAAGTTACCCAAAGTACCTTCTGAAATCATAAATACCCCTTGAACTTTTCCTCAGTGGGGGGGGGGGGGGGGCGTGGAGGTAAAAGGATATTTTGACCGCCACGTATGGCTTCCCTTCCTCTTTTTCAGCATGTGCTGCTTTGTGTTGGCCTATCACAGAACAACCCAATAAAACACACTGACATGAGGTTTGTGGTTGTAACACAGAATGTAAAGAGGTGGGAAGAGCACAAAATACTTTTTCAACAAACTGTCTAGTGAGTCACATATCTGAATTTTCAGTTTTATGCCCCGCATTGTGCTCTGCAACAATTTTCCGACACACCGAATGCTATAAATGGAAAGTCGTTTTTTAGAATCCAAATAAGGGAGAGTCAAAGCACAAATTGTGCTTTAAATTTGGCAAAATTGTGACAGTTTCTGAATCATACATAATTATACAATCATATTCAATAAATTAGAATATAACTGAAAAATGTATTTGTTTCAGTAACTCAATTCAATAAGGGAAACACATTATATAGATTAACACAGACAGGTGATGTTTTAAAGCCTTCACTTCTGTTCAATATGATTTTTTTCCCCCGTTTAGCTAATAAAAACACAACGTTTAAGATTAGAGTATTGCAACAGACCAATTTAAAAATTTTTGGGCAGTTTTTTTCAAGAGATACCATTAATTCGACAAGCAGGCCTCTTAGAAAAGCATATTCTAATGTATCACATATGATTACATTGTGAAGATAGACATTTTTTTAATACAATCAGGACTTTTTAACAAGTCACTTGCTGTTGTTCCCCCAGGATTTCTCCCGTATCCAGACACACCTTTGAAGATGGAGACCACATCCAGGGAGGCTTTCTGCTTTAGAGGTCTGAAGTCTATCTGGATGCATGTGTTTTAACACAAGTTGTGAGTTTACAGGTTTGCTAGGAGATATTTGCACTTAACGCTACCCAGACTTCTGAGTTAGTGTGATGGTCTTGGGCTAATTTGTATTTATTTTATCAAACAAATTCTCTCCATGTAGTGATATACTAACGATGCCAAAATATGCGCTTCTGAAAAAGACTAGCATTAGAAAAGTAATTCACCAAAGCAAATTTGTTGAAGGTTACTTTAAAAATGCAGGGGACCCCCCCCCCCCCAAAAAAAAAAAAAGATCCACTCTCTTTAAGCCATATTTTGCATGCATAACCTTTGAACTCTTTCCCATTGTGTAACCACAAACCACAACATATTACACTGGAAATATATGTGATAGAACAACACAAAGTAGTGGATAATTAGGAAAGAAAATCAAATGGTTTTCAAATTAGAAATAGGAATCTGAAAATTATGGCAATCATTTGTATTCAGCCTTCTGAGCCAAACTACCTTTTGCACCAATTACAGCTGCATTTTTGGGTACGTCGCTGCGAGCTTTGAACAGCTTGGACCTTTGACCCATGAGCTTGGCTCCACTGAATGGAAAACATCTGTAATCATGCATTTTAATATTAAAAAGTTTATGCAGGTCTAGACTTCAATTGAGTAATTCTAATGTTTGAATGTAGCATAATGTAAACCATTCCACCGTCACAACATTGCAACGATCGCTTTATATTTAGCTCCATGCATCCTCCTAGCCAAGCCTATCAGCTTCCCTGTCTGTGACAAGAAAGATGTCCTCCCAGCCTGACGCTGGGACCATCATGTTCCACCAAAAATGCTACATTTAGTGGAATGTAGCAAAAACCATTTTGGTTTCTTCTGACCAGACCAACCACTTCATCTTTAAATGTCTCCTTTATGGCTTGTGGCAAACTGCAAACTTCTTACAGCTTCCCTTCTCCCCATTTTTCATACAGGCCAGATTTGAGGAGGTAATGGTAAGTTGTCCCTGATTTGTGGATCTCTGCAGCTCCTCCAGAGTCAACATCTGCCTCTGAGCTGCTTCTTTGCTTCCCACATCTTGGTTTGTTGTCGTGCCATATACTGTTTCCGTTTTCCGACGATGGTTTGATCAGTGCTTCACAAACGGTTTAAAGGGTCAGAAGGTCTGAACACAAATGTAAGCCGCACCTTTTAGGTTTTTGTTAAAAGGCACTCTTTCCACTTCAAATTGCACATTTTTGTGTTCGTCCGTCACGCAAAATTTTTAAACCAATAAAGTGAAGTCTGTGGGTAAAAAGTGACAATGTCCTATAAGAAGTTCACATACAAATTTATACTTTTGCCAGGCACTGGATGTATTTTTACATACAGCTCACTATTTTAGATATGAAATGCACACATTTAATTGGTTCTGGTTAACCCTCAGGAGACATCACACGGAGCAAACATTCGTCATCCTCAAAAAGAAACCCCAAAAGCAAACGGCAGCCCATGCAGCCGTTCTGAAAAGGGTGAGTATGACGGGAGCTTTGGCCACCCGGTGTTACCGTGTGTGAACAATGAGCAGACCGAGATGAAATCGCAGTATCAGAGAGATTTCCCCCGGCCGTCCTCTCACCGGAGGAGGCAAACTCCTGCTTGTCCGCAGCCAGACAACCTGGGCATCAACCCCGCTTTCAGGTGATCAGGTGAGATCAGGTTTCGGCGTCTAAAACAGTCTCCTGCAGCTTTGTCGCTGAGCACGGTTCATCTCGCTCTGTGTGCCGATTTCCCAGGATCGAGTTCAGCACCGTGCAGAAAGAGGCATACCCGGAGCCGGCTCATCACGAAGCCGAGAAGCAGAAACTGGCTTCATCCAGACAACAAGACGTCTGAGCGCCAACCTGCACATGTACGGACACGCTGGAAATAAAACCTTCTGCTACTTTGATCCCGAGGCAATGCAAAGGAAATAGCTTCTGCAACTTCAACAACTATAAACGTTTTGACAAGGAGACAAGATGTTCTCACCAGAGTCTCATGACTTGATTGATTTCTGAGAATTTCCCCCCCCCCCCCAAGAGACCTACATGCAAAATACCTTAAAACTTCCATTTTATTTTAATACTTATTCTATATTTAACACCAAACGAGTGCCCTTTCATCGGATTGTAACAATACATTCCCTTACCAGGTTATGTCAGAAGGTGTTTTCTTGAAAAAAGAATTTTACTTTACATGGGTAACATCTTACACTAGTGTCCCAGTAAATGTGGGTTTTAAGATGTCAGCAGGTAAATCTGATGACCAAACAGAGACGCGTGGGTTAAGTCCACACCCTCCAGGCAGGGGTACTGCCAGGAATTATGGACCCTATGACAAAAAAAAAAAAAAAAAAAAATCATCCCAAAACCTGATATAAATATATAACATTTCCTTTTTGGGGCCCCCTGTCAGTCAGGGGCTCTTGGAATTGTCCTGAACTTTCCCCCCTATACAACGCCCCTGCATCCAGGATGGCCAGTTTATGACAATTTGTCTGTATTATCGGTTTTGTTGAAGTTTTTCTGAATGTAAAAAAAAAACATGCTTGCTTTTTATATGTGAAACCCACATTGCCGTCTAAAGCTGGTGCCTTACAGGAGTGTGCATACTTATTTAAACCTTTCAACATTTTGTCATATTAAAAGCAAACATCTACGCAATTTACACAGATTGTATGTGCTTGTCCAACAACAGGTAGCACACGATAGTAAAATTATAGGAAAAATACTTGAGAAAAATCTAATTGTGGTATATATGTATGTAGTCCCCTTTTCTGGACTTTTGGGAAAAAAAAAAAAAAAAGAAAAAAAAAAAAAAAAAAAAAAAAAAAAAGAGTACGGCACAACGGCAAACCGACCAAGGCGGGATCGTCAACCTAAAGTGACACGCAGGGCAAGAGGAGCCTTACCTCTGGAGGAGCTGCAGATACCCGCTGCTCGGGAGGATGCCGTATATAAATGCACACCCCAGTTTTTAGATTTTTAAGAAGATTATATAGTCTTTATGCTCCATCTCACAATTTTGAACTACACTGGCCAGGACTCCCTTGAAAAAGAGATTGTTAATCTCAATGGGACTTTTCCTGGTTAAATAAAGGAATAATAATAAATACACTGGATTTCTTCACTTAAAATCCAAATATGATACGATTAAGTCATTTGTTTGCAACTTCAAAAGAAACTATTGCAATATATACCAGTGGTTTAAAGCCTGTTGTCTGACAATTTTTTTTTTTTAATTTAGCTTGTTTTTGTTAGGCTTTCTATATACTCCTGTGTATCAAAACTATGATTCAGTTTTAAAGCACAATAATACTTCACAATCCTCCCTGGTAATAATCAATGGTGTCAACGTGATCAAACTGTCAAATGCAATTAAATGAAATAAACGGCGTGTTCTTGGAAAGGGGATGAAGAAAGCAGCTCGTTTGCAGAATGTATTAAAGAACAAACTTTTACTTCATTGCGTTAAACCAACATTGACAGTCAGCAAAAAGCACGCTGACAAATATGCAACTATACACTGGAAAGTATTCTGCTGAGTGCACAGAACCCAAACATTTTTTTAAATTTATTTTGAAAAGCATGGAAGGAATTTTTTTAATAGCAGATAAAGTAAAGCCAGG
The DNA here is from genome assembly GCF_011125445.2 of Fundulus heteroclitus. Classification (NCBI taxonomy): domain Eukaryota; kingdom Metazoa; phylum Chordata; class Actinopteri; order Cyprinodontiformes; family Fundulidae; genus Fundulus; species Fundulus heteroclitus. Next base: position 21,599,044 of record NC_046371.1, read on the forward strand.
TGTTCTCTGCACAGTCCAACATGTCCAGCAGCAGCCTCCGCCATCATCTCCTGTCTCTGTGTCTGCGCTCCTCTCGGTTTCTCTCCCGGGGATCTCTCCTGTCTCTGCCGCCCCACTCGCTCTCCCTGTACCGGTGTCTGTCTCTGTCCTCCCAGGCCCTCGGCTCTCCCCGGTCCCCGCCGCGCTCCTGCCCGGCATTGTGACCCAGGTTGATGGGTTTGCGGAAGGGTCTGTCCCTGCCGCCGAAGCGCAGCTGTCCGGACTCCTTCTTGCCGCCCAGCCCGCCGCCGAGCCGCCGCGGCACCCAGCCTTTCAGGGTCCTCTCCTGCTCGAAGTCCACGAACACTTCGTGCTGGTCCACCAGCAGCTTGTCGGCGTCCCGCCGGGCCCGGTTCACCGACCGCTCCTCCTTGTACTCCACGAAGGCGTATCCTTTGGAGAAGCCCGTCACGATGTCCCGGACCAGCCGCAGCCGCCGGATGTCGCCGTACTTGGAGAACACCGTCCGCAGCTTCTCCTCGGTCGTCTGGGGGTTCAAGCGGGCCACGAACAACGTCAGCAGCGGGTCTCCCACGACGCCCTTGTTGGGCTTGTAGCGGGCGGACATGGCCCTCCATACCGCCCGGTCATGGGGTTCCACGTCTGTCCCGTCGATGCTGCCAGCTTTCAGCGGGTTGTAGTCTTTCGCTATCGGACACCAGTCGGACATTTTTCCTGGACTGGGTTTCTCAGACCTCCAGGTGAAACTTTTTTGGCATTGAAATAAAGGATAAAAAATAAATAAAAATCTAAAAACTACACACTGCAGCTCCTTGCCGTTTCGAAGTGGTGAAGCGCATCAACAAAAATAGTCCGGAAGGAAACGAGACCCGCTACGTCATATTTATTGGTTCCTAGCTATTTATTAGTGCCGGACTCGGGCACTAATAAATGCGCCACTAAACAAAGCCAGCGGGTCGTTAAAGTGCTGTTTGTCATTCAGTAAGGATACAATTAAATCTATTATTAAACAAAAGGTTAAGGGAAGATGGCAGAAGCTGTGGGAAGAGGATATAACTGGAAGGTGGCTTTATAGTATTTAAAGGAAAGTTGGTGAAATGAGGATAACAGGAAGGAATAGAAAAGAGGAAACAATTATATCCAGATTACGTTTCGGACACACAGGGTTAAATGGAAATCTATTTAAAATGAGAAAACATCCAACAGGAGGTTGTGATTTTTGTTATCAAGAGGAGACGGTGGAGCATGTTTGTTGGTTTGTTATAAATATTCTATGGAGAGAAGGGAATTATTACGTCAAGAAAATAAATTACAGATAAATTTACAAGATATTTTGGGAAAAATTTCTTCTGAGTATTTTTGTTATTTGATAGGATACCTTAAGAAAACGAAATTGATAGAAAGGATATAAGTTTATTTATGTAATTAGTATTATTATCATTATTATTATTTATTTCTATTTATTTTTTGGTGGGAAAATATATACATAGCATCCTGATCCACTCTCCACTTTAGTAGATGGCGGTAATGCACATCATTAAGTTGCTTGTCAACCGCCATAAAACAACAACAAAAAGAAGAAGCGCTGTTAGTCAAAGGCAAAAAGAGATTTCTGCTGTTTTTGCTTTACTCGTAAAGCTGCCTTTAAGACTCAACACTTGGGCTTAAAATCAGGAACTGACTATATTCTCCATCAGAATTTTTCTAGTCTACAGCAGAATTTGTGGTTTTGTCAATGATCACCCTTCCACCACCGTGTTTGATGATAAATTTGATTTTTGGATGGACTATTTTTTCATTACATGCTTGCTCAGTATGAGGGATTGCTGCAAAGCCATGTACAATGCAGACGACTCTCCCTGTAGCTCTACGCTTCTCCAGGAGTGAATGCTGCTTGTCGGGACTTTGATGCAATCAACTGGTTTCCTTATATAGGAAATTTTTGACCAATCTGTATAATCTGACTGATATTGACTTTGTAAAGTGCCTTGAGATGACATGTTCCATGAATTGGTGCTATATAAATAAAATTGAATTATCATGGAATGTAATTTGCATAGGATTTGTGAATTATCACAACAGTTTATCAACCCCCCTTAAAAACAACAACAACAACAACAACGTAGTTTAGTAGGGAATATTACTTTAGCTGTTTTATGTTGGTTTCATGAGAAACATACATTCAATATTATTTTCAACATATTTGAAAATAATATTCCATGCACTACTTTATGTAAATAGTATACTAAAGCCACTCAATCAATATGAGGATGCTATTCTGCCCGTGTGCAGACAGAGGCATTGCCAAAGATCAAATGTAATTACATTTTAAATACTTCTCCCATTATCACAATAAATGACACCAAATATAACTTTTTGTTCATGTTGGTCATCCCTAACGCACAACTTGCATAAAATTGTCTTTGTTACGTCCACAGAATATTTTTCCAAGTCCAGGAGGCTAACAATGGCAAACACCCTGCGGTTAGTGGAGGTCAATTTGCATGTGAATTTAGAAATCACATGCAAATTGATTTTGATTTGAGAAAGACCTTTAGATGAAGGACAAAACACTTTCTGCTACAACAACTTAAGTCCTGTTTTTTTTTTTGTTTTTTTTTAAAAAACCTTTACTTACAGCATGATAAATGAAAACTTTAGATTTCAAAGTCAGTAAAGGTCAAATAGCTTTTCACTGTACGTACCTTATCATGTGTTACTACTGCAGCACTTAAAATGCTTGAACCACCCCTTAACAAGGTTTGGTTTCAGTTCAACTGTATGAACAAGAAAGAATCAACCTTGATCTCAGGAATAAAAACACAGCACACGACACTTTACAAAAACATTATTTAATGATAAAACCGGGAAAACTAGGTTTCTTTACTTTGGCTAAATTATAACAAAATCATTAAAGGTGGTGGTACATTACTGCTATTTACACTATCGTGCTTCCCAAACTGGATTACACAGAACAAAAAACTTTTTCAGCCCATTTGAAACATTTGTTGAAGTTACAGTCATTTTATCTGCTCCTCATTTACATTTACATGTCCTCCACGCTCCACTTGTAAGCTGCCTCCTGGACGGCCTTTTTATCCGCTATCCGTGTGTACCGCTTCTGTTCAAAACCATTGGACCTGTAAGACACCACATGAAGCAAGTTCACTGAAAAAGGAAATGAAATTTAACTTGCTAATGTCGTCCAATTACATTTGCATCTGTCAATATTAACTTATTGATTACGTTTGAAGACGACGTGCGGTTGCACCTGAAATCCCACAATAACCCACAATCATTCACTGCAAATTACGTTTATTGGCAAAATATCCAAACTAGCAGCTGTTCAAACAAGAACAAATTTAAAACCTTTAAAATTAGCAATATTGAAAGTGGCAAAGTTTACCTGACAAAGCTGCTTTTATTGACTACTAGCATTCTAAAATATTCATCTCTGTCTTGACAAGCATCCTTAGGCCTTGGAGCACACTTCTGCTGTAATGGGCCACTGCAAACATGATTTATAGCCGGACACCAGCTTTTAGCAGTGTTGCTGAGGGTCCAAAGCCTCCTTCTCGTGGGGAAAGGCCTTCAGTTCATTAATTTTCAGAGGCAATGGACCATTTTCAAATCCCACCAAAGACATTCAATGGACTTCCAGTCAGCTGACCATCATGTCAACTCTAGTTTCTTAGGACTTCTTGTGAAAACTAGCCTTGGTAGACTGAGATAATCTTGGCATCAGAATACTGTTTGAAGGTCCAATGATGCCCAAACTCCACAGAACAGACATCTTTGTCTTATTTATGAAGCTGAGAGCAAACTGAAGCCATTTTTTCTTGTACTTTGGGGTCAGTAGTGGTGTACATTCCTGGAGTTACAGCATGAAGCCCTTCAGTGTTTAGTAATATTCTTCCTTCTAGAGGCAGCCATGACAGCTTTCTCTGCCATGTCCAGGTGGTGTAAGATAAGATAAGATAAGATAAGCTTTATTGATCTCACATTGGAGAAATTCACTTGCCACATCGGCTCATAAGAGAAGGTGTAAAGTAGGAAAGGTAACCACTGTTCCCTTGACTTGTGAATTCTAGCTGGATCTCTATGGTCATTCAGGGCCTCTGGTATCTTTTTCTACCAACATTTTCCATTCTTGTCCAAGGTAATACTCTCCACTTTGAACTTTTTGGGCAATTCTCTTGACTGAGGTGCATTCCTAACATGCAATGAAAAGTTACCATCGACTGACCAAAACCTGATCTAAAAATGTGTGTTTTTATCAGGATTTCTATTCAGATGAATATAAGGAGTTAATTTTAGGACTCCAACAGTAATTGAATGTAAGCTTTAATGTTGCATTTACATAAAAAACATGCAATGTTTGTATTATTTAACTAGTAAAACAATTTTTGTCTCACTCGTTTATGGCATCTATCTAAACAAATGTGGCATTTCTGCAATAAATCTAATTTGTGGGGTGGGGTTGAAAAATTGTAGGTGCGCCTGCAGGCCAGCTATGCAACAATGGGGCTGTCCTTTCTTCCAAGTGAACGATGGATGGGCCTTACCTGTCGACTCCATCCCACCGATAACCTGGCTGAAGGTTAAACCGATTCGGAGGCGGTAGAGGCCCTTGGTAGCGAGGTTTCACTGTGAACCAAACCAGAAAAACAATGCAACTTGTTGATACGGCGTCTGTCTGACTAGCTGCTAAGCCCAGAGGACTTAATCCAGATAAATGAAGGTCAAAGATATAAAAAAAAAAATGTGGAGGGATGTTTCAAACCTTGTGCGTTTGGGTTGCGCTCCTTTTTGCGCCTCAGCATCGCGGCCATTGGATCTCCTTCCCTTTCCTGCTCTCTCAACATGCGGTCAAGATCCTCGTCGTCACGGTGACGCGCCAGCGGCTTCTGGGCTTCATGCAGGGCATCCTCGAGTTTCTGCTGTTGCATCTGTCCCTGGGCCAACCTGTGCGGACATTCCTATTCAGTGAAGCCCGTTACACATTCAAGTGTCCTCTCAGGTGTCAAATAACACTTAATCAGCTTACCCTTTCCCCCACTGCGCATATTTCTCATCTTTTGCAGCCTTTTCTCCAGCTTTTCTCTTCTGTTCTTCCCTTTCTGAATCCAAATCCCTCTTTTTACCGCTTTTGTCTCGGAAAACCGTCTGGGCATTCCTGGATTCATCTAGTCAAAGTAGATCAACCCAAACTCATGACTACGTTCTTCTGTACTCCATAGTTTAGACACAATCAGAATTTATAAATGGTAGCAGATCAAAAAGAAAATATCCCGACATGTTTTGCAATATTTCATCTAAAAAAACCCAACAAAAAACAAAACACAGTCAAGTAACAAAAAGATTGATCCAACCTTCTAGTGGCTGATTGTTTTTGTCCCGTCGTCGGTTTTCCTCTTGTTCTTTCCTTAATATATCAATAGAAACCAGACCTGCTTTCCCCCCAGAAAGCATCCTTGGGCCCTGTAAAAACAGACAAAAAAAAGGTAAGAATTTTTATGCAAAACATGTTTTGGCATTAAACACAGAAATAGTGTTTTTTTTTTTGGCTTACTTGTGAGGTCCCACTTCTACGAGGCGGCGACAAGTCGCCGTCCGAATCTCTTCCTCTTTGCGGCGGCCGTCGGGGTGGAGACTGGTCAGAATCAGAGTCCTGTCTTACTTTCGGACGTCTCCTCGGAGGAGATTGATCAGAGTCTGACGCTTCTCGCTTCACGGGCTTTTTTCGCGGAGGTGACAGGTCCAAGTCCGAATCATGCCGGTTCTGAGCTCTTTTCGGTGATCGCTTACTTGAGCTGTGTTTGCTTCTGCTGGGAGATGAATCTAAAAAGACAAAACAAAAGATAAAACTGCTAAATGCTCAGTAAATTATTGTTTTACTATCAACCATGATGTACAAACTGCTAGTTAAATTTTTCTAATGAAAAATAAAAACAGCTGAATTAAAAATGTTTTAGACATTGCAGCTTTAAAGCCTTTGTAGTGCTTTGCAATAGTACTCATGCTCCTTCAAACGTTTCCTTATATTTTATTGCGACACAGCCACAAACGGAGGTATTTTCAGGGAATTTTGTTTGTGACGGAGCAATACAAAGTAACACATAATTGAAGAAAAATTATAGATGGCTTTCAATTTCTTTAGAAATGAAGTCGGGCATACATGTCTATTCAGCACCTATAATATCCCCAAATAAAATCCAGTGCAACTTCATCACAAATTAGAATCCACTTAGGTTTAATCTCCTATCTGTATAAATCCAGCTGTTCTATAAAGGCTTAAAGAGGTTTGTTAGAGAACCTTGGTGAACAAATAGCATCACCATGACTGAGGAACACAGCCATTAATCAAAGAAGAAAACTGGCCCATGGTGAGTCAGGAGGAGCTACTTGTTGTACATTTCAAAATTCTGCCCTTTACACAAGTGAGGTAAAAACACAGCAAAACAGTACAATCTACAGTTTGCCACATAAAAAACAAAGCAAAAAAAAAAAAATAAAAAAAAAAAGGTGCTCTGGTTAGATGAGAACAGACGCTGTGTGTGAGGGAAACCAACACTGAACAATCATTTCAAACACCCATGGCTTTATGGCTTTACCTATTTGTTAGTTTTTTTATCCCTGTGGTAATGAAAATGGTATTAAATATTTTCCTGGGTGTTGATATTGAGTTTGAAATGTTGTATCGTGACAACCCTAGTATATGCTGCAATGGGTCTAGTTATTATTGTAGTCAGAATTATATCTGAAACAAATAATAATAAATAAAAAAATTCTCACCTTTACTGTGCATCTTTCTTGGCTTCGCTGAATGTTGTCTTGGAGGTGACAAGTCTGGAGAATCGTGGCGATTTCTCCTGGGAGGAGATATGTCTGAAGAGTCATGGCGAATTCTTCTAGGAGGAGATATATCCGGAGAGTCGTGGCGTCCTTTCCTGGGAGGAGACGCATCTGGAGAGTCGTGTCTCTTTTTTGCGACAGGAGAACCTCCTTTCCTTCCCTTTAGCGAGCGCTCTGAAGAGTTGGAGCGTATTTTGCTTGATGCAGCGAGGTCTGTTTGTTCCCTTTCCTTCTCCTCCTCTTGTTCCTCATCAGCTACAGAACAGGGCACTTAAAGTAAATATCAATCTAGATTTAGAAAAGGATTAATCCTTTTTATTTGTCTCAGTTACCTCCAACCACCTTCCATCTGTTGCTGGTCCTAAAAGCCTCCAGTTGCTTTACCTCCTCTGGTCGCTCATCAACAAACTCAGCGATCTAAGAAGGTACACAGAGTTTTTTTTTTAAAAAAAGAAAAAAGAAGAGGTTTGTTTGTCTTGAAATTTAACAGGATTTATTCAAACTAAACACATCTGCACTGATCAGCCAGAACACCAAAACCTCTGACTGAAAAAGATCATGACCATCTTCTGTTTGGAAGCATTGAGTCTTGCATTTGATTGGATCTTATTTTGACAAGCACTACCCATATACACATTACTGCACACTGACATTACTGCTGATTGTCAAGAATCTCCATGGAAACAGCAGATGGCTCCAAAGGAAACGTTCACCTGGCACAGCACAATATTCATTAAGGAACAAACTACTAGATCCCAGCCCATGGGGCAACAAACAAACAAATAGAGGCTGATATTATTTTTTTTGGCATATGCACCAAAAACACGATGAAGCATCTTCAGCTGAATAGATCAAGTAAAATTTCATGCTGGCAGAATATGTGGCATTTTTTGTCTGTTAGAAATTGGTAATTATGTATTACCGGTTTACAGCGCTACTCATAAGTTACATACATTGCCTTGTAAAAGTAGTCATATTTCGCAAACCTTTTTTCATTTGCATTACAGCCCGGAACATTATGTTTATTGTGATGATTCTTTGTGACAATAATACATAGTGTATAATTGAGAAGTCACAGGAAAAAGATATAGTTTTCAAAATAAAATATGAAATTGAAAATATAGGGGACATCCCCTGTGGAGTTGATAGTCTATAAAATAGAATTTCCCTGAAATAACAACTTCTAATTATTGGCGTCATTGCTCTGCAGGAAGGTGAATGTATGTTTTAGACTAAAGTCTATACCAGGTTATAACAAGATCGCCCTTTCTTTACTCCACCCATCTTCCGACAGACCAGGATACAGGCACCTGCAGAAGAAACATCCCCACACCATTAAGCTGCTTCCACCATGTGAATGGTGTGTTCAGGGTGATGCGCACTGACAGTTTGTCTACAACACAATGATTACCACGCTATGCGTAGCATCCAACCATAAAACCTGGGTCTATGTTTCCAGTGCCTCTCGCATGTTTGGTGGCAAACTGCTAACAACACTTATGACTTTCTTACAAGATTTGTTTTTGCCACTGTTCTATAAAAAAGGTCAGATTTGTTGAATGTGTAACTAATAAAAGGTGGCATTAACAGATTTTCCCACCTCAGCGGTGGATCATTGCAGCTTCTACCCTCTCAGATTTAATGCTCTCCTCGTTGGGCCTGTCAATATGTGTCACAGACTTTCTGTTGTCAGATTACGGATCGAACAGTGCCTCTTTAGTTGTATATTCTCTAACCTAACCCTGTTTAAACGAGGGCACAACTACTTTACCCCTGACCTGTCTGCGGTGTTCCCTGGTCTTCATTATGCTGTTTGTTCACAAACCTCCGAGGCCTTCACACCAGCTGTATGACGAGATTAAATTAAACACAGATTAGCTCTGTCTGCTAATTACGGGACTCCTGAAGGCAACTGTTTGAACCTGACGTTATTTCTGAGTATCAGAATAAAAGAAATAAATTGACTTCGCTTCTTCTGAATAAGGGGTTACTTTGAGTTGGTCTACCAGCTAAAACACATTGATGTTTGCGGCTGTGAGGTGAAAAAAGTTCACAGGGGATGAAAACATTTAGAGGGCAATGTACATTGAGTAATAAACCCTTACTTGAGTAATCCAGTTTAAGATGTACCTTAATAACATTACATTCTAATATGAATCCTGAAATGCGAGGATTACTGTACAAAAGTAGAAAACATGCATGTGTGAATAAATCAATTAATTAATAAAAGACAAGAAATAAATGAATGACTGCATCCATGCTAGCCTGCAAGCTAACGTTAGCTCGGTGCTTACCACTGGAGCCTCCTCTTCATCTTCTTCCACCTCCGTCTGCTCCTTCACAGTTTGTCTCCAGTCTATGTCATCGTCCACTATTTTAAGTCTTTAAATTCAAGGAAGCAAAAGAAGTTTAGAGTCACATTTGGCTGCCTGCTTAAAGCGCCACCGACACTCGTGCCTAGCCTAGCCTACGGGCTAGCCTAGCCTAAATCGTTAGCAGTGCAGCTTGATGTTTTTTTTTTTTTTTTTTAATCCACTCACCCTCTCTCGGGGACCTTACGTCGTTTCTTTTTTATCTTCCCTTTCGATTTACTGGAGTTGTCGTCTGTTGACAAATACCGTTTGAGGTACTCGGCCTTCGAAAGTTCGGCTCCTTTACTGTTGCTAGTAGAGGCTGCCATGATTGCATGTTTCCGGAAACTACGGGTGACGTGGAGGATCAAACGCTAGTTGGCGAACACTGTGTACGCTGAAGCGGGTCCACAGTCGGAGGACTTCTCAGTTATTCTTAGTTGCAAACCCTAACCCTAACCCAGCCTGGGGTCTTTCTGCATGGAGTTTGTATGTTCTCCCTGTGCAAGCAAGGGTTAAAGTATCTGTACTTCTGTTTATAGTGTTAGAGAACTGACCTGTTCAGGGTCTCCCCTGGTTCTTTTATCTGATAATGTGGTGTTTCTATTGTAGACTTCTGTAGTAATAAAAATACTCTTCAAACCGTAACTATATATTTACAGTATTTAATCTAAAAGGCAGAGGGATGTTTACAGTTTCAGTACTGGGTTCTCATAACAACACAACACAACCGGTACCTGAGAACCCCGTTTGTTCTCACACACAGACATTAAATAGGAAGCATGTTTCCACCCATTCAGGGGCGGGCACAGTATGATATCAGCAATCCGTTCATCACATTGGTGGAGAAGATCATGCTGTAATGCAGACATGTCCTTGTTGACACATTTTCCCCTAAACAGTAATTCTGTCCAATCCAAGTATGTCAGACTCTGGCCTAAAGAGTCCGTTTATCTATAATTTCCATGGTAACCACCTTTGCAGTCCATTCTCTGTAATCTCATAATCTCTAACAATAGTAAATTACTAAAATCATGTAACATCCCTCTAATCAAGTTATTTATATTATTTTAACAGGGACTCCAGCAGGATAAGCAAACTTTATGAAACTTCAGGTCTGGGGGCCAAAAAGAGATTGAATTTACAAAGGGCAGGTGGACAAGTGCATTAGTTGAACAAATAACCCGCTATTACCATCTAATATAGAACAGATTACTGGATCAATGTGTGCTTCTGTGCTTTTTTGTCTGTCTTGTTGTGTCTCTGCTCTGTCTTCTGTAACCCCCAGTCGGTCGAGGCAGATGACCGTTCATACTGAGCCCGGTTCTGCTGGAGGTTTTTCCTTCCCATTAATGGGTGGTTTTTCTTTCCACTGTCGCTTCATGCTTGCTCAGTATGAGGGATTGCAGCAAAGCCATCGACAATGGCTGTCCCTGTGGCTCTACGCTTCTCCAGGAGTGAATGCTGCTTGTCGGGACTTTGAAGCAATCAACTGGTTCCCTTATATAGGAAATTTTTGACCAATCTGTATAATATGATTGATTTGACTTTGTAAAGTGCCTCGAGATGACATGGCACTATATATATAAAATTTAATTGAATTGAATTGAATAATAAAATAAACCTCCACACAATAATTTGAACATTACGTTAAGAAAGCGATATTTAAAGACGATTTATTATCTGGTGCTTGTGCCTGAGCATATTTCATGCTCACTATAACTGGTTAGATCTGGTAGTAAAATTAGATTTTATTTTATGGTTCCTTGTGAGCAAAACACTGTACTGCGTCCTTCATTCCTGACTCGACAGCTCATGAGTAAACTTGAGTCACTAATTACTGGGTTGCTCAATATATATATATATATATATATATATATATATATATATATATATATATATATATATATATATAAATATCACAACCAGTGTACGTAGTATTAATATAGCAATGGACTGTTTGCAATAATTATTGATTAATATAGTGTCAAAGTGTCACAAGTTCACAGTTTGTGAAAAGTTAACAGCTTTGCTAAATACTTCTCTATCTGTATGTTGCACAATTTTTGTCTGGCACACTATGTAAAGGGAGTTAAATTACTGTGATGGCTCCCTGCCAACACAGTAATTTACCTTTAAGACCAAAATGATTCGTACTTTGACAGATTTAGGCTTAAAGCCGTATTTTAATCACTCCAACCTTTTTCTTCTGACTAGAAGTGATATAAAGATTTAGGTGTGGCCCAGCCAAACTCCTGTCTTGAATCTGAAGAAGAATCTGTAAAGGGAGCTCAAATCTAGGGTGATGGGAAGGAGGAATGAAAAACCTAAAAGACTTGGAGCTTATAGCAACACCAGTGGAAATATGCAAAAAGCTGGTCAGCAGTTAGACTATGTTTTAATTTCTACATTACTCACATTTTTTTGCACTGATTAATAAGGGCATAAATAATTATTGAAATCCTTTTTATTAATTTAATAAAATGTGCATAAAAGCAGAAAAAGAATTATGCTATCTCTTAAGATATAATCTCTGTTGTTTCCTGTCAGAAAAAAAATCTGTGTTGATCGCAAATAACATCTAAATGTAGCATAAATACCTTTGGGCTTCAGTGGTTGTCCTGCATAGTCTTCTCTCAGGCCCTCTTGAGACCCATAAAGGGCTTACCTAGTTGGAAACCCTAGGTCTAATCTAAATTTCAAATGGCTATTGAGTTAATTACTTCAAAATGTGTTACACATTTAGTTATCAGGGTATGGGAGCCACGTTTTACCCAGTTATCCTGCATCAAATTTATAAAGGCAAACAACAAAGAGCAGCACTGTTATGTAATCTGCAGACAATCCTATTTCCTAGGTATTTAGTTCCCAATTGCAAATGTTGGCCGGTTGGTGGATTTGGCTTGAGAATCGTTTTTTAAATGAAAATCTTCTATGTGCATCATACTTTGTTGGCTATGCATTTTCATTTGTTTCAGTTTTTATATGAATAACCAGAAACCAGAAAATCATTGTTTGACTTTATGTGGCATCCTTTTATTGAAAACCAGAGCTGCATCGTTATATATACACATGTGCAAGTTCACGCAGCGCATTAAATCGCAAAGACTGTGCAGTTCAGAAGCAAAACATCTGCAAACGTTCTGAGACATTCTCCTCGATCAAATCATTTCATCGCTATACAAGGGAATACAGGAGGGGCTGATCAAACCTAAAGCTGTTTTGTCAACAAACAGACAGACGCAGGGCGGGCCTTATTTCTGTGTGGATCAGCACAAGCAGGAGTGTTACATTTTATTTAGCAGTTTGCACGATAGAGGCAGATCAGGAGTGGGACGATCCAGGACCATGAGCTCTTCAGAAACAGGCTCACGGCCGAGCACGGCTCCAGTTTTTCTGCAGGAAAACAGAAAAGTCTCAGTGTTGCTTTCCAAGTATTGAGCCACATATGCATAAATAGCCAACCCGCCTACCTTTCTCCACAAGGACACTTTCAACCTGCCCGGATATTTTACACATGTAGGTGGTGTTGTGTGGGAGCATCTCTGTGAAGCCTTTTAAGGTCATCTTGTAGCCGTGGGGCTCAAGCTCCACCACCTCGCTTTTGTCTCTGAACTGCGCCTCTGCGGCTGAGCCGGAAACATTGGTGTTGATGAGGCTCTCCTTGGTCCCGGACGACCAGGAGAACTCGTAGCTGTTGATTTTGTTGGGCTTGGGCTCGATCCGGCAGTCCACTCTCAGGTCATTATCTTCCTCCAAGCACACAGAGATCAGCTCAGATCGCGCCGGGATCACCAGCACTGTGTGGAACGCAAACAACACGCGAGAACAAATGATTGAAGAGGCAGATCAGGCCTTTTCGCAGACATTTAGCTGTCATTTATGAATGACGCTCATCAGGCACAATAACCTTCTATCCGATGCTAATGATGTCCCTAAATCTTGACTGTGTGTCTTCATGACCCTGAGGCTGTTTGTGTGGATGCATGTCAGTATTTGTCAGAGTGTCCTTAAAATATTAATAATTTGAACCAATTCCGAAAATAATCTATGATGAATTAATAGAGATTAACACCAAAAGTGAGGCTGTTTTTCCATTACACAAAACGAATCCTTGCAATATGAAATATTACTTCTGCAAGGAAGAGTTTCAAGAAAAAGAAAGAAGCGTTTTTCCATCCTGACAGTGGTTTGTGACATAGAGAAACATCATCTATAATCTTCATGAGTCACGATCAGGCCTCCGACGTCTGCTTCCAACGAAGCTGCAGCTCACGGAGCACCAGAACCGTGTAAGTCCTGCCTCAGGGGAGGTTTCAGAGTAATTCAAAGTGGGTCAGAAAAGGCTGTGGTGCCAAGGTCCCTGCTTCGACTAAGCTGAGAAACAAGATGGTTAGAACTGCAGACACATTTCAGTTCATTTCACTGGGAAGTTACTCCCCTTTTAGAACTATAGTCATAAATAGGATGCACTTTAGAGCTTTTGTTTTATTGCTCGTATCTCTTTTGACCATGGTGTGATAACTAATAAATATCATTCTTAAAGATGTGTAATCAATCTTGTTAAATAAATCATAATAAATATACCAAATCTCTTTATTCCTTCTTTAATGTGATAAAAAACACTTGCTAATTAGGAAGAGTCTCCTCCTTCATCTTGATCTTTCATTAAATGGGATTTTTGATTCTTTAAACTATGTTTGACAAAGCTTATCCATGCCACACCTTAGAACGTTTCCAGAACTGTGCTCTCACCTCCAAGTGCCCCACAAAGAAACAGAGATGTGAGCATGATGAAAAAGCACCCATCCAACTGTGGGGGGAAAAATAGGTTAATTAGACACAGGAAGAAGTAACATTCAAACCTTAACACTGATGATTGCAGGTTGTTTTCTTGAGCTAGTTGCAGGCTAGGTCATTTTGGGTGAGGTCATAACACACATGAGAAACAAGAGGTAAAAATAGAAAACGAGAGCTTATGCTGTTTTTTGTGTTTTAATTTGTCACAGCAAACAACCCAGAGAGGTTAAAAAGTTCTGATCAAAATTGCTGTGGATGTGTTCAGTATCTAGAAAGTGACCCATATGGGGTCAAAAGTAATGACGTTACAGCATTAACATTCAACAATAAAAAAACATTTTCCAATAAGTGTTTTAATTTTTTACATCAGGTTACAACAACTGCCTTTCCTTTGATTCCTATCCATAGTGCCCTTCTATCTACATGTGCCTGCATATTAAAAATTAGCTTTTTTTTGCCAAGCTTGTCCACACAAACAATGAAAATTTGTCTTTAGTTCCACTTTGCTGTCAGCGAAAAAAAAATTATATAGGAAAATTAAAAAGTCTTTTCCTTTTTTTGTAAATACAAATACTATACACATTGTTTTTGTAAAAGAGTAAGACAATGTTAAATTAGTGCATGTCATATTCAAGGCCTCATATTTACTCCCTAATCCATAATGGAAAAGAGCGGAGGACTCTTACCTCCTGTCAAAGCTGAATGACGCAGCAGATCCTTTCTGGCCTTTTGGTAGAAGCCGAGCGGCTGCTTTGATTCACCTCAGCGTGCAGAACTGCAGAGCATCCCACCACTGAGAGAGACTGGGACCAGCCCAGAGAGGTGGAGGGAGAGAGAGGGAGGAGGGAGGAGGGAGGGAGGGTCCTGGGCCAGAGCGAGCACTGATTCGTCTCTTTCCTCTGCAGTGGCTGACGGAAGCAATGAGCTGGCAGGCTGTGTGCGCTGTGGGGCAAAACTTGGGCACGGTCATCACTTCTTACCACCAGGGTGTTATCAGACCTTGTCTCCTTCCCCTCGTTCGAGTCCTCGCTTTTGTCTCATTTCCTGAGTCATGCTGACCTGATTTGCCCTTCACGTCTGCATCTGGTATGTTCCTCTAAATGTCTCTAGAAGAGACAACGCACTTTTTGCACCAAGCTTTTTCCTTATGCGTTGCAGACACAGATATAATAGAATAGAACAGAATAGAATCACTTTATTTATCCCAATAGAGTAGGCTAAGCGCAGAAACCACTGGAAATTATTAACAAAAAAGGAATTAAACAAAGAGCAAACAACAGATCTGCCCACGATGTTGTGATGACACACATGGAAATACTCTGATATTGCTCATTAGAAATTAATTATTTAAACCACTTTGAGTTCAGTAGGAGAATAACATTGCGAACCAAAGTTGTTCTCCTTCCTTGAGCGAAGCCTGAGACCACATGGCAACTGCAAGACTAAATTGCTTTAAATGTTTAGTGCTGTGCATTTTGTCATGTTAAAACCACAGCCTTCCACATGTGTCATTGGGATTGTTGCAAAATAAACCCAAAATGATTCTCGATTTTCAAATAGTTTGAAAAAAAAAAAAACCCTGCAAAGTGTGGTGTGGTGATAGTATCGGTATTCATCCCCAATATGCGTTTCAGCACAACCAGTTGTCTTCAGAAGTAATCAAACTGGCAAATGCAGTCCATCTGTGCATAATTTGATAAATAACGCTGATTAATGAACATTAGCAAACAAACCTTATCATGACGACCGAGGAACACAGCAGAAAGAAGAGTTCAAAGCAGGGTTAGGGTAGAGAACAGTTCTTCCGTCTTTAAACATTGGAGGAGGCACTGTTCAACTTATCTGAAAAAGTATGGCGCAACTACAAAATACATAACTTTCCACCTTCGCCGACAGGCTGGGCAAGAAAAGTGTTATTCAGGGGAGCAGCCAAGATGCCCGTGGTGTCTCTGGAGGACCTGCTCAGATCCACTACACAATTAGGGAAAATCTGTTGAATGGTTTCAATTGTTAAAGCAACAAACTTGGTTTTTATGGAAAAATACAGTTATTTTTTGAAAGAAAGCGATAATGTGGTCTGTTCATGTTTCATTCTATAAGGAAGCTTGTCAGAACCAAGGGAAGCATCGGTCGCGCACAATACAGAGCAACCCTGAGCGGAAATCTGCAAGAAGCTGCAAAAGATTTGAGACTGAGGCAGAGGTTCACCTTCCAGTGGGATGACAACCCTGAACATCAAGAATCAAGAAGACTTTATTGTCACCATGGCATGTGCTACCATTGTGAAATTACCTTTGAGAAACTGAAAAGAAAAAAGAAAAAAGTAAGTAACATCACACTCATGCACAGCAGACTATTTACAGTTTTTTTCACATTAGAGCCTGCAAAAGATCCTCAGGGTTCGAGGGCTTTGATATTAGTCCTATAGCGAATAATATGAGCCCTGTTACAAAGATTAGTCCGTCCTTCATGAATCACAAGTAAAGAGTGAGGTAGTTTTTGTGCAGTGATTTTGAGGCTTTGTTTACAGAGATGTGCTGTTTAATATTCCTGAGAGCAGGAGTGTGCAAATAGGCAATAACAGTAGTGTGATTTTAACATATGCACTCCCCACTTATCAGCATTTAATCTAACATTTTGTTGAAAATCATCCCTTTCCTTGCATTTTATAACTGACATAAACATAGAAGTTTGTGATTTTGACAGGAGTTAATACATTTTAAGTAGTATGAATACTTTTGCGAGGCTCTCTTTTACTAAAGCTCTCTTGCTGCTGGCAGAGGCTTTGCTTCTACTGAAAAGTTGTCCAATATGGATAATATGGATTTATGTGGGTTAATTAAGAGCACTGAGACAACTATATTGTTCATTTAAGCGGCACTCATTTAGCTCATATAAGGTGACCTGTACACATGGGATGAACTAATAATTAAATCTCTGTTTTAGATCTTTCATCTCCTCTCAGGCCCTTGTATCCTGTGGCTAAACATAGGAAATTAGTTTGAAAAGATATTTTATCAAATAATTTCAGATGCCTCCAGATACCTCCAGTTGGAGTGGTGAGGGGAGAGATAAGATAAGATAAAGCAGAGAAACCAAAACAGATTTTTTTCCTTAGCTTGACAAGAACAGTAGTGCATGCATGCTTACAAAATAAAAAGATACATACATTTAAAATAGAATGAAACCGTTCACAGCCCTGCAGTCCATGCAGCAAATAACCTATTCTATCCTTTTACTTTTCCTCTTCCACTCGGACCCTCTAAGATAGGCTGCCTGAATAAAAAACTCATTATCATGATGTTTGCACAGCCTCTCTGAATTCCACGACTCATTTATGCCCCCTGAGAAATTTCCAGCACATTGCTGCTAAAACCCTCTGGCAAATACAAAACAAAAAAAAACATTTGTTCAATGTCTCCATCTGCAGGTCAGTAAGGGAGTCACATAAATTAAATAATATAAATGTAGTTTGCTACACAATATCAATATAATCTGGCCATGTATTGAAAATATGAATTTATGATTTCTGCTAATATTGTGCAATATTTTCAGATGACTCACAATTAAATTATTATTAATTTCCTTCATGATGAAACACCATTCAGTTTTCACTTGACCCAAACCCTCTTTTTTGTTGCTTTGGGTACAGATCTATCAGCATATGGGGTGTTTTGAGAAAACCATAGCAAATTGCATCCGACTATGCAGTTTACTATTGTTATTTGTTTTAATTTGCACTAAAGGGAGTTAGGCTCAATTTTTGTTTTATCCTGCATAATAACAATACAGGCTATTCTATTCTATTATTAACACTTTCAACCTGTCAAGTATGTACACTAGTCCATCTTTTAAAATAAATGGTCCCTCTTCAGATTATGCAGAAATTAGTATTTACTTTAGAGAATGAATGTTATGAGCCACTCAGTTATTTATTGTTGGCAAATTAAGCTGTCTCTAAATAAGCAAAGGTTTAATTGAATTTTATTTTATTTAAATAGCACCAATTCACAACACATGTCATCTCAAGGCACTTTACAAAGTCAAATTCAATTAAGTCATACATATTTGTCAAAAAGTTTCCTATCTGAGGAAACCCAGTAGATTGCATCAAGTCTTGACAAACAGCATTCACTCCTCCTGAAAGAGCGTAGAGCCACAGTGGACAGTTGTCTGCATTGTCCATGGCTTTGCAGCAATCCCTCATACTGAGCATGCATGAAGTGACAGTGGAGAAGAAAACTCCCCTTTAACAGGGAGGAAAACCTCTAGCAGAACTTGGCTCAGTGTGAACGGTCATCTGCCTCGACCGACTGGGGGTTAGACAAGACAGAGCAGAGACACATTAAAGCAGAAGCACACATTGATCCAGGAATCCTGTCTATGGTGAATGGTAATGGCCAATGATCTGTCTCCCCCGGATGATGTCACAGCTAACAGAACGCCAGACCAGGTGTACCTACTATTAAAAGAAAAGACAGAGAACAAAAAGTTAAAAGTTGAAATAACAACAAACAATGCAAACTGGAGAACAGTAGGAGAACTCAGCAGAGTGAGAAAAATAGACCATGATGTCCTCCAGCAGCCTAAACCTATAGCAGCATAACTATAGAGGTAGCTCAGAGTAAACTTAGCCACTCTAACTATAAACTTTGTCAGAAAGGAAAGTTTTAAGCCTAGTCTTTAAAGTAGACAGGGTGTCTGCCTCATGGACCAAAACTGGGAGTTGGTACCACAGGAGAGAAGCCTGATAGCTAAAGGATCTGCCTCTCATTCTACTTTTAGAGACTCTAGGATGTCTCTAATCCTAGTAAAATATGACTTACTTTTAGTTCCCTTTTTGCAGTGCATCCCATTTAAGGTAGAAAGCAATCCAAGCTAACCTCGTCCCATGTGACAAAGTAATATCCCCTAAACTTTATAACTGGTTGTACCTCCCTGAGCAGCAACAAATGCAAGCGAATATTTTAAACAATTGGCAATGAGTCTTTCACATTTCCATGGTGAAATTCATGGCAGAATTGTTTTACATCAGCCTCATTTAAGAGTTTTTGAGCATAAACCGCCTTTAAAGGTCATGCCGCAAAATCCCAATCAGATTTAAGTCTAGATTTGATCAGGTTGTTTAAAAACTGTAATAATTTTGTCAGGAACAACAGGGGTTTGATGGTTTCTTGTAGCTCCCTGAGGATCCTGCTGTCTGTTTGTGTTTTTCACCTTAGTATTGTTTAGCCTGAGATCTTTGTTTCTCTCATTAGTTTAAACTTCGGTTTAGTATTTATGTTTATAGCTTTAGTTGGTATCTGTTTGATTCAGTTTCTGTCTCGTTAACGTATGTCCATTATTATCTTATTAGTTCTGTTACATCCTTACTTTATCCTTGCCTTCCTTTAGTTTAGTTCCTGTTTCCGAATTCTGTTTGAGACATTCTTTCGAAAATTAGATACAGCTGTTATTAGATTCCTGTTTTAGTTAGCTTCTGTTATTAGTCTGTAATCTGTTAGATCTGTTTCTTGTTTGTTTAGTTAGGTTTTCCCCATGTCTGGCAATTCTCTAGTTCCCTGTTAGATTCTGTTTGTTCCCTTCACCTGCCAGTTCATTGGCCCTCTTTTCCTTCAGCACATTGTGTCACTCAGTTCACCTGTGCCTAATTATCCACCAGTAGTTCCCTTTGTTTCTTCCCCTATAAGTTCAATCCACTTTGTCTCACACATAGTCAGGTCCTCTGTCATCATCCTGTTATGATCTCGGCACTGCTGCTGGTCTGATCAGTCACTCAGTACACCTGCTCAGCTCCACTCCACCTGTAATCAGCATTCACCGGTTCCACCAGTTTCCACCACCATATAACCAGGCTTCAGACCAGCCATCAGTGCCAGATTGTTTCTAGCCATCCCGGTGAGATTCATCCAGCATTCTGATTCTGTCTGTCTGCCTACCTGCCTGTAATCCGACCTGTTCTGCCTTTGACTCTGAGCCTGCCAGCCTGCCCCCTGTTCTGATACTGTCTGCCTGTCTGAACGTCTGACCCGATTCAGCCCCTGGATTGCCTTGCCTGCCCAACCTGGACTGCCTACCTGTGATCCCGAGCCTCTCCACCTGTGAGTAACTGAGCCTGTCTAACCCCTGTGATTCTCTGATCCCAGCCTGTTATTGGACCTGGACTGGACCCCGACCCTGTTTCTGGACTCCCCCCTTTGGATTGTTCTCTGGACCTCTGCTTCCACGGCCCCGACCCCGGACTGTCCTCGGAAAAACGAGTTTGTAAAGCCCTTCAAGTCCCGCCGGCCTGCCTATCAGCAAGCCCACCTGCCTGCGGTTCTGAATGCCCTGCCAGTCCCAGATCTTTGTGATCCAGCCCCAGTCCACCCACACGAGCCGGCTCTCAGCGGTGTCAGACTCTGCCCCGACAAAGGGGTTTTTGTCCCAAGCGCAGACGATAGTCCTGCGAGTTGGCGGGCTTCCGCCTTCAATAAACAGCTTTATAACGTCACTGACTTGTCTTGGTTGTGTACTGGGTCCTACCTCCGAACATTACACATCCATCTATGCTACCCTGTTCTGGTCATCCCCTGCTGTGTTCCTGGTTCTGCTAAGCCTGTTGCCTTCCATAAATTATCACTTTGTTCAACATGCGACACCCAAGCTTTGATCTACGTCTTGGTCCGTCCACCACAACACTGACACATTCATCTTCTCTTTTATGACCCATACTGAGATGGACTTGTTGGTGTGCTTTGGATCATTTGTCCTGCAGGATGACCCAAGTGGACTTAAGGCCATGAACAGATCAGCATTCCTGCCAGCATTCAGGTAAAGAACGGAATTTAAGCTTCGACTAATTATGCCAACTCGTTCGTGTCCTGAAGTAGCCCCAGACCATCACTCTGCCACTAACATGTTTTACTGTAAATATGAAGTTATTTTTCCATAATACTCTATTGGTTTTACAATTGATATCCCAGGAAACCCACACCTTACAAAAATCTCTACTTTTCCCTTGTGAATATTTTTCAAATGAGTGAACTATCTGAGGAAAGTGGTGAAAATGTATAAAATTATCAGTAGAAAACTTTGCTGGAGAACCAAAACCTTACAAGTGAATTTGGAAACTTTTCTAGACAGATGGTGACTTTGTTTCTCATCTGTTCTTTAAGTTATTTAGATACATGTATGGCATGTTGTGTTTTTAAATCTTTTATCGCACTTATTATTAGCAGATGTGTTCCGTATGAGGTATTTCTTGATCCTAGACCAAGAATGAACAAGTGAGACTTTCATACAGGCTTGTAAGATTTTTTTCTTCTTTGAACCGAACCGATGTCAGCAAGCTTGAAGTGCTGCATAATTTGGCAAAAATATTTTATCAACATCTAAACAGACTCCAAAATAAGAGAGACCATTTCAACAGATAGAAGCCAAATAGACTTTCAGAGAAAAACAGCTCATCTCCGGGCTTTATGCTACGAGGATGATGGGCTCATTCTGGAGCCACAGGACCAGAGTATTTTGCAATCACTGAGTAAAAGCTGAACCTCTCTGTTTTCCAAAGTATCCTACAGTCAAATGTGAGGCCATCTGTCTAGGCTCAAGTTCAGAAAAACTGGGTCATGCAGCAGAACAGTGATCCAAAAACACAGCAACAAATCTACAACAGAACAAAAAAAAAAAAAAAAAATCACTGATGCATTCGGAGTGCAGACCTCAACTTGATTGAAATGCATGCATACATCCCATAATCTTGAAATGCAGAGTAAAGAAGACTGGGCCAAAAATCCTCCGCAATGATGGGTAGGATTGCTCAAGATTGCACAGAGGACATTAACGATGAAGTTTGTTTACTCACTGTTTCTCAAACACTGCTTGTTTTATTTATGTACAGTTTTAGACTTTAAAGTAAAAATATCTGTCATACATCTTTTCCTGATGTTAATTTAAAAAAATCAGGACTTACATGAAATTAAGTTTCTTATTGTCTTGTCTCGTCACTAGATACCAAACATGTCTGTAGGAGAAAGGCTAACAATGTAGCATCATACGTGTTGTTCTATCTAAACCTGAGCTGCTGTTTACCCATTGAATCACAATAACTTAATCTTACTGAACGATGCAATTTATCATATATAAATTATTGTTATAAGATAAAATGTCGCTCTCTGTTTGTTCTTAATGTTAACAAAATATTTTAGTTTTATTGCATTTTTGCTCATTCTTTTTGATACTATAGACTCAACTGCCTTGACGTGCTCACCATCATCCAAAGACCTTTTTTAAAATATTGTTTGTGTTGACTTGAATGTTTTTCTTCGCGTAGTTGCTGCTATCATGTCTATTTTGTGAGAATCCATGATTTCTTCTTTGGAAGAAGAACAACAAGAAGAGCCTTGACTAGCTTACCTTGTTGTAGTTGTGAACATGATGCCTGCAGCTTACATTTTCATTTGATACCATTAATTGGTTAAAACCAACCTTTGGTAGGCGGGCACTAGGTGTTGCTTCGTCCAATCAGCTCGCAAAGTTCTGCTGCATGTCCCTCTTTTCCCCAAACTGATTCGATAGGAGCAGTCCCAGAATTGATGATGTGCCAAATGTAAAGTGCTACACATTATCAATCTGGCTTGTCAGGTTATCTTGTACAGGTAAGTCAATCTCGTACTAAAAGTCTGATTGTTGTTTGAAAGGGATTTTGATTGACCCATGGTCAGCTAATTGACCCAGTTAGCTGATGAGGTGAATTGATTCAATGTATGTTACACACCTTCGAGGATGTACTTAAATTTCCAACAAGCTCGGGGTTCTATGACACCTTCTGCTACAATTATAAGAACTATTACCAATAACACAGACTTACGTCTAAGAATCCAAACTGGTCCTTCAAAGAAGTTGGATTTCATGCATGTTTGTATCTTAGTTATTCCTTAAAATGTTTTAGTGCGAGTGACCACTCTAAATCCTGCACAGTGGCACAGATTTTAGCATTGCTGCAAGCAAGAAGGTCTTGGGTTTGATTTCTCTTACCCATGCATGCACAGGTTCTGTCTGGGTACTCTTGGTTAGGTTAAAAGGCCATTCTAATTTGCCTTTGGTTTAATTGTGTTCTTGCAGGGTTGCGTATACATCTCTGTGTAGGATTGGTGGTCTCCGGTGATGCAGTCCA
Source organism: Fundulus heteroclitus (assembly GCF_011125445.2). NCBI lineage: Eukaryota > Metazoa > Chordata > Actinopteri > Cyprinodontiformes > Fundulidae > Fundulus > Fundulus heteroclitus. Next base: position 21,622,207 of record NC_046371.1, read on the forward strand.
AGCAGGCTGCCCTCTCGGATAGGCATCACCACTTCATGACTCTACAATTAGGTGTGTGAAGAAGAACAACGGTTGTATGCACGATGCAAGTGGTCCAATGAACAATTATAGTATTATAATTATGCATGGCCTCCGCCCACCACCAGGGGGTGTTGTAGCACTCCTTGCATCCTCCCCTCTCACCGCTTTGTTTGAAACTACACAGATTGATAACTAGCACAGAGGCTGTCCTGAAGCTATTAAACATCTAACTGTTTTTCAAACGGTACATGTGTTTTTGTTGATAGGATAAAAGAAAGCAAAAAACAAAAAAACAAAAACACAAACCTTTTAGATGGAAAATACTAAACAATATATCACGGGATATGTTTTCTGGCGTGAAAATTACAGAGGAGTTTTTGGATTCATCTGAATAAACATCCAACATAAAATATCAGATCACTTTCATCTGAGGATAACAAAAGTGCAGCTAAAGGGGGGGATACAATGACAGCCCCTAAATTCTCTTGCTCCGTCCCTGTCTGGCCTGTTAATTGCGTCCCCAGCTCACAGCTCTTTCATTTATCCATACACCTTATATCTGCCCGCCTGGCGGGTTGGTCAGCACAGCCCTCGCTCAGTGACTGACAAACAGGCTGTTTGTCGGTCGGAGCTGGGGAGAAGTCTATCTCGGAAATAATCTGCCCACGCGTTTAAGCTGCTTTATCCCCGCCGAGCTCCAGAGCGCCGCAGCAGCTCCGACTCCACGCTGAGCGCCAGAAAGAAAAAGTGCCACAGGTCACGCTGAACGTGAGCTCTCCGTGTGACACACACAGGAGCGGACCCCGGTGCTCAAACCGAGTCTCTGTCCCTTTTTTCCCTTCCTTTCTTTTTATTCTAAGAGGAGTTCAGCAAGTTTACTCTGGGAATTTTAAACGCAGGGAGAAGCTGGCAACGGTGGTCCGGACATGGAACAGACTGGACTGTGGCTATTCTTCATGACTACTTGTGTTATTTCAGGTAATGTTGGTTTTGTTTTGGTAAAATATAATTTCTAAACAAGTATGTCAGCCTCCTATAGACCCAGCGCTCTGACACTGTCTTCCATTTAGTAGGAGAACTGTTTAGGTTTAACTAAAAATGCATCACTTCACAATTTGCTTTTGTGTAAGTATGTGGTGTTTAATGTATTTACACGTATTTACAAGCATAACCCTAACTATAAAAAACATTTGTGATCTCAAAAGGTACTATTTAAAAAAAATGCTAATTAGGACTCATTTGAGCCTGTTTTTAATTAGTTGAAATGTTAATTAATCTGATTTCCAGTGACAACACAGTGGTGATGTCATCTCTTAACATGGAAGGCTTACAATTATCATTTTCCAAACATAGGCTGTATGGCCAAGTCAAAGCTACTTAACCACTTTTAAAAAAATGAAATTGACTTGTCTTCCATTATGCACAACACTCAACACTCAACAATGTACAATGTCACACATCATAACGCTATATTGTTGTCCAAAAGTACAAGGACTGTAAAAAAAAGTAGTGGTCAGAGTAAAACATAGACATGTTATAAGGAAGAATGAGTAATTGGTCCTCACCAATGAAAATGTAGATATTGACATGTTATTTTTTTTAATCTAACTTAAAAAAAAATATATCTGAACATTTATCAAACATGACATTATGACCACTGGCAGGCGAAGCGAATAACAACGGTTATCTTTTCATCATTGCACCTGTCTGTTGGGGGGATATCTCAGGGACCATGTGTCCTGAAAGACGACGTGCCGTATCAGAGGCAGGGCACTGTCCACGAAGTTCGGAAAAGTGGTCAAAGGAAGAAACATTGAAGAACTGGTAACGAGGTCATGGGCAGCCCAGGCTCAATGATGCAAGTGTGAAGGCTGGTCCCTGTGGTCCAGTCAAACAGAGGAACTGCTGTAGCTCATGTCGCTAAAGATGTTAGTGCTGGTTCTGATGGAAAGGGGTCAGAATACACACTGCAATACACAGCTTGATGGGTATGGGGCTGCAGACCAGTTAGAGTGACTATTGTAGTCATAATGTTATGCCAGACTGGTGTAGAATACTGAGATTCTGAAAATGAAAATAAGGTATGGTGTAAGTATTTCAGCATACATTTGGAGTACTCTCAGCCATATAGCTACGTGCCATAGCTGCATTATGGTTGTGTAATTTAGCCTATAGTGAAGAGAAAGTTATTATTTCTCTAAACATTTCTGCTTGTTGTGTGCGGTTAACATTGTTTCATTTTGTTTGGTTTTGTCCCAATTACTTCACGTTATATTGGTTCCTTGTCAGTCCTCCTTTCGGTATATTTTGTCTCACTTTTGGAGACAGCACAAATGTTCCTCATGTTAATGATCCCTGTCAGGATTTAGAGTCCCGCTTTCCTGTGTGCGTATTTGTCAGATCCACATGTTGTCATAGTTACTTCCAGGTTTCTGTCATGGTTGGCCTTAGCTTCCTTGTGATTGTTTTTTTTTTTTTTGTTAGCTCATCCTGCACATTGAATCCGATCTTGCATCAAACAATTGCACTTGCTTCCACCTGTATCTTCCTGCTTCTTTACTATTGTCTGCGTAGTGCTTCTTCTGCCAATTGCACCACGACAGCATGGCTCATTTGGTATTCAGAGGGTATGTTGATACCATACCACCGGGTCACCATGTTACACATATATAATAATGTGTTTTATCACGGTTGGGTAATGAAGTACAGATTTTGTTGCTGGATTTTATAAAATACAAACTTCATATTCTTCAGTTGTGTGTGTGTGTATCTGGATCAATGGCGTCGCAAAAATCACAAGAGTTGAGCCGATCTGGCAGATTTTGCAATAGTTTTGAAGCATGGCAGTTGTGAGGGAGGTCAACTTTATGCGTTTGAGCCCTAGTTTGACATCCATGGATGGTGAAACTGAAGTGAACAATGACAACGGCGGTGGCTGTCTTCAGAACGTTAACTGGTATAAATCTGTTTATATTCCAGTTGGAGTTTTTCCATCTAAAGATATATTATATTTGCCTCGTTCAAAATGTGTAAATTCTGTTTTCTTTCTCTATCACAATATTTAGTTGGGTAATTAGTCAGTACAACAGCACTGCATGCTGTCTGAATTAGGGGTGGACAATAATTACATATTAATATATATCGCAATATAACTTTACTCTCTAAAGGTGATATGACATTTCTGATATTTCAATATACATTACAGTGTACGATTACAGCTTTGTCCCTGACTGATGTTCCGGGTTTTATTAAGTTTTATTTTATTTTTTAAAACAAATACTTCTAAGGTGTTATGTTGGCGGAGTTTTATGAACATGGCAAAATAATTGTCATAAGCTTGTACATGCATCTGTTTTGGGCATTCTTGGCAGTCTTCCTGAGGCTTTTATTTTCTTTATATCGATATCGTAATTATATTGTATCGACTGAAATTAACAAATATATCGTGATATAAGTTTTGTCCATGTTGTCCAGCCCTAGTCTGCATGTATACTACTTTAGATGTACAGAATACAAGTAAATATCTTTGACGAATGGTTTTGATTGGATGCCTCATGCCTTTTGTGATGTCACCAGAGGAACATATGAGTGAGGAAGCTTATTTCTTATAGGGTAGCCTTTATCTGATAATTAAAATGGCAAATTACAGGAAAATAACCAAATGAGTTGGAAAACTGACCCAAGACATATACCTGAGTGAGTTTGACTGATTTTTTCCAAAAAGCGTCTGGCTAGAAGGTTTCGCACTAAGATGAAAAAGTCAACAACATGATTTATATGTGCATTTGAGAATAGAAAAGCCTTTGTTATAAGTTCTGTTGCTATTAGATTATGCACAATAGAAATGCAGAAAAAAACAGTAGAGAAAGAGTTCACATTATCTTCTTATGGACTTTTTAAAATCTGTTGTGTTACTTACATCCGGAAACACCGCATCATAAATAGTTCCTCTGTTGACAAACGTAAACCTCACAAGCACTTCTCACTTTGAGACATGGGATGGTTAGCAACATCAGGCTCAGATGTGAAACGACACTAAATACTCAGCTGCTCAGCAAGACTTACATATCGTCTGCTAAACTTGTGTGAGGCAGTAGTTGAAAAAAAAAATTATTGGGTGCTGCTTCAGATGGCATAGCTGTTCCTAAAAGTTTATTGTGTGTTTGAATGAATGGTCCAAAGCCATGGCCACTGGAACAGGTGCAGCAGTGAAGTCACCGTGAGCTTGGGCAACGCATTCAGCCGGCATTTGCTCTGTGGCGGCGTCGTAGTGTACGGAGGGTGGTATGGGTAAAATGTAAAGCTAAAGCTGCTGTGACATCTGCTGTGATTGCCCGCCCCCCCCCCCCCTCCCCTTCCGCTCTTGACAATAACAATGCCTCGCTGTGTGAGCTGGGCAGTCACTGGCTGCCGTGCACATGTATGTGCATACGTGTTATTAGTATGAGTCCGCACCATGTGATTGTCATGTTGAAGGACGCAGCAGTGGATTAGAGCCGTGCAGGAGGCAACAACAAGACTGGTGCCAAGATTCAGCCTGCCGACTGTTGCTGCTGGGTTTTCGGTGTTTTTTTTTTGGAGCGGATCGGTGGGGGGGGTTTTGGGGAACCTGGCAATTATTGGTGACGAGCGCTGTCACAATCGGCTATTTGGTTTTTCCTCTTGCATTAAAACTCTGAGCTCCCCTGCATTCGGGCACACAGAAAAGACTGAATGAGGCTAACTGACTTGCTCATGCATTTCTGCATAATCCACTGCCCACAGCTGGAACACACAGACGCTACTCTACAGAAATAATCCTGCACAAACGCACTCCTTCTGTCATCTCTGCCTTTTGTTTGTCTCTTTTCTACTCCAGTCTCCCCAGATTTTGCAGATTTGAATCACTTTTAAGACGCATTGTGTCATCGGCCAGGTGACGCTTCTCCGCAGGTGTTTTTTTTTCCTTCCGATTTCTCTCCATCTCTTCTCCTTCTTGCCTTTTGTGTTCTCATGTAATGTCTGAGCCACACATGCAGCAGTCCCCATAATCCTGTGAGCTGGCCGCTGAACGCTGGCCAAGCGTACTCGCCACGTTCCTGCAATGCCACAGAGATTACACACCCACATAAACTCAAATACACACGCATGAAGACACGTGTGCGCGCCGGTTCCAATCAAAAACAAGACTATTGATTTCAGGGGCAACGAAGGCTTTTTATCCTGCAACAGTGCTTGGAAAAAATGTATTAGATTTCTCCTGTTTTTGGATTTTTGTCACACTTTGTTTCAGATCATCAGGCACCTTTTAAGAACAGAACTGAGTCAATCAAAAGGCCGTTTTCAAATAGTGATTGCATTTATTAACTGAACAAAACAACCGGAGAACATGTGAAAAAGTAATCACTGCTCATGTTAAATCCTGGGTTAACTGTGATCGACCACACTTTGCAGAAAGTTCAATTTCACTCGCAACACCCAGGGCTGATTACAGCCTGAACTGTAGAATCTGTGGAATCAAGAAAGTGGTTAAACCGAACCTGTCTGGCATCATGAAGTAGGCTAAACAATCTAAAAAAAGCCGCATATCATGCCTTGGACTAAAGTACAGAACAGATGAGAAAAAATAAATCATCTATCAGTCTGGAAAACGTTACAAGGCCATTTAAGGGTTTGGGACTCCAGAGAACCACGCAGAGAGAGAATCCTTATTCACAAAAGGAGACAACTTGGAACAGTACTGAACATTTCCAGGAGAGCACAGACCCCCAAAAATAAGCCCAAGAATGCATTGATCACTTGAGGTCACAGAAGAACCAACAATGTCTAAAGCTCTGGGAAAGCTTTACTTTCATCAGTTATACGGTTGTTGTTCATGATTCAACCATATGAAAGAAGCTGGGCAAAAATGTCAATCAATGTGAGAGTTTCTAGGTCAAAATCTGACTGAGAAAAAAAGAACACCAAAAAACATCTTGATAATCTCCAAGACCTTTGGGAAAATATCTTGTGGACTTACAAGACAAGGAAGAACTCTTTGAAAGGCATACATTGCAATAGCCTCGTGAGACCATCCTGATCTCGCGAGCTTTCAAGGTTTCACTCGCAGATCAGTCTGGCTACTCTCCGTTGAAGAAAATTTGGAGCTGTTCACCAAACGAACGTCCAATCAGCGTTGGCTTTGAGGCGGGTTGAGGTGTGACGCAACGAGAAGCGCGACTGTTCAGTCTAAAGAACATGGCGGCTTCAGCCGATGAAACTAGCGTTAGCGTGGCTATCGAGCAAGTTTTATCGGAATTACAGAGTATTTCTCTGCTGGGCTAACGAGCCTTTACCTGCAGCAGCAAGACTAGCTTGGCTTGTGGTTGTGTTTTCGTCGTCGCTCGTAACAGAGCGACAACGAAGCATGTTGACGAGTACGTTATATGCTTCGTTGATCTGATTGGTTTATTTGGCCCGTCTATCACCAACATAGGCCAATCAGCTAACCAGTATTTTCGCCCCTTCCCAAAATTACTTCAACGGAAGGTTTCCAGATGGATATGCGAAGCAAATCTATCTGGCGGCGTCAGGTTAACATTGCAATGCATTTTACATAAAATATACACTTTTCAGAAACATGTTTCTGACACTCAAACATTGTGGTGGGTGTTCACTTTGGTCTGGGGCTGCTTTGCTATTTAGATCAAGACCTGGACGACTTTTTGTATGTAATGCTGCTCTGAATTTTGCTCTTTGCCAGAATATCCTGAAGGAGAATGACCAACCATCAGCTCTTGAACTGTAACACAGGCACACTTCTGTTATGGAGCAGGGAAAGGATTCAAAGCTGCCCAGCGAGTCCACCTCAGAATGACTCAAAAACCAAAACAAAATGAAGGTTTTTCAATGACCTATTTAAAAGCCTGATCGAGATGCTGTAGCATGACCTCAAACTGGCAGGTTATGCCAAAAAAAACTTTAAATGTAGCTGAATTTAATTGATTCTGAAAAAAAAGGGTGGATCAAAATACCTCCACAGAAGCTCATTGCCAGTTATTGAAAATTAAATTTGTTGCTACCAAAAGTGCCACAAAAGTGGACATAGGTCCAGGTTGGTTTGGATAGCTCTGTCTCACTTAATTTTAATTGCATCTTTTTATTTACCTCTATTTATACAGGTATTCTCATTTAGATCCAACATCTTACTTTAAAGGGAGACCTGTTTACTTAAACAAAACTGAAATGAAAAACACAGTACTACACAGTATTACGTACATATTCTATTATCTAATTTAATTCAGCTCAATTAAACAAGCTGATAAAATATGATTGAAGTCATATTTCATATCCCTTAATGAATGAAATCATCAATAGAAAAACTGCCCTTTGTATTTGCTCGGGTTTACTTTATTCAATGTTAAAATTTGCTCTGCATTGTTTAAGCCTAACAAAAATACAAAAAACAGGAAGAAAAAAAAAACTTTAAAGGGGCCAATACTTTATCGCAGCACTGCAAATCAACGGAAGATAGGAATATATTTGGTACATTTTATGTCATCATACTTTTTTTTGTTGTTGCAAATTGTAAATTTGGCAACGGTTAAAGTAGTGACATTACAAAACAACCAAACCACTGTAAATATGGTTGGTGTCTGTCCTTTTCAGATTTTTCTGCATCACCAGTCACAAACCCAAACACACAAACAGGGCATGTAATCCCCGATCACCAGTCACCAATTCTATGAACGAAAGATTAAACAGTTAATCTGCCCTCTTCTCTTCTCTTCTCTTCTCTTCTCTTCTCTTCTCTTCTCTTCTCTTCTCTTCTCTTCTCTTCTCTTCTCTTTTCTCGCTGCATTTTTTAATACGTCTTTTCATCCAATACATGAGGTCATTGTTTCTGTCTGGTACTCATGTGGGTAAAAGGTTAGTAAACGCTGAACTGATTTTGAGATGAACAAAAGTTTGTGGTTTGTTCTTTCTTTTGGTCTTTTGTAACAGTTTTTGCATTTGGCTGAAAATGTCGCAATACAGAGTTCCCTTCAAAAGCATTCATACTCTAAACGTTTTCATGATTTTTCTCATGGCATATGCAAAGTATTGCATGATTGTAAAGTGTGAGAAATGGATACATAATCGCACAATTTTTTTTTTTATGCCTGCGTCAAATAATTAGGACACGGAGAAGAGAAGAGGTGTTAATGAGAAGATGGATAGATCACTGAGGACAAACTAACACTCCAGACATGGTACTGGCAGAATTATGCTGTGGAGGTGCTTTTCTTCAGCAGGGCAAAGAAAGGTGATCAGAGTGGACGGGGAGAAGGAAAGTTTTTATCTTCCTGCACGACTATAATAACATTTAGTACAAATAATTTTCATCTAGTCAAAGTCCAGACCATAATACAACCAAGAATGATCACCCACACCCTTTAAGATGGCACGGGAATATAATAACCCTCAAATATTGTGTGCAAGAAGTCCTTTGCAGATGCACACATTGATATTGTGGTGAGGCTTTCAGTTTGTAGTTCTATTGAGAATACAAGCATCACTTTTTTTTTTTTTTAGCCTGAAGTTCATAAGCGATTTGAAAGTGCTTCACAGCCAAACAACTTTAGATTATTTTTCTTGTTTTTTTGTGGTACTAGTGGCTCTTTTTTTCAAAGTAGGCTGACAGGAAAGGGGGTCTGAGAGAGGGGGGAAACAATTGAACCCGGGTCAGCCGGTTCGTGGACTAGCACACCCCACAACGAGACTATTTAAGGGAAAATATTACATAAATGTAATTTTTAGCTGTTAATCTAAAATATTGGCTAGCCGAGAAAAAAAAAAAGACAAATACAAATTCTAAATGCTTGGCTGTACATATGCATTTAACGTCTTTAACCTGATACCTCTAATTAACAGGAGTAGTAATAGGAAGATGATGAGGTGCACGCCTCTGCAACAACTATTATTAAAAGGACCATAAAAGAAATATCTAGAAATTGCAATGCAGAATTTCACAAAAATATGAGTGCCTAACTCTTTTACAGATTTCAATATGACTTCTGAAGCATTTACATCAGACTGACCTTGTACATTATGACTACTCAGACTTAGAGTGCATTAAACTTATCTACCAATACCAGTTCTCCAGAGTAACACCTACCATGACATGTGTGAGCCACATGCCTAGAATAACATTTCAATTTAAAATAAACTAGCAAAAAACAAACAAACGGAAAGAAAACTCCTGACATTTTGTTTTAAAGAAGCTGGAATATATGTTAGGAACATCTAACTGATTTTCAGTCATAGTTTGGCCAGCATGAATACGTGACCTTTTTACAGATATTTTTAACAATTAAGAGTCACAACACCTGCCGTTGCCTCAGTGTTTCATTCATACAGACATATGTTAAAATTAGCTTTTCAAATAACAGCAAAAGAAAGAGCCAGGATCTCCATGCAGGATGTTCATGAAAACCCCACCGTCATGCTGCGCTGCTCTAAGCGTTCCTAAATGTTGCCCATTCAAGCGGGAAACAGTATTGCCATTGTTTTACACCGTTCCCATGCTTGTCTCTTGCCAGCGTGCTCCTGTTTATGGTTTATTGACATGGTGAGCTCATTTCCCATACTATAAACAATAGAAGAATGTGAGCCGACACAATCGAAAAGAGGCAGCTGGGAGAGATGTGGAGGAAACAAGGGTTTCTGTACCGTCACTGAGGTAGTCTTTCTTTGCGCTGGCTTCAGCCTGAGCTCCTAATCAGCTCAGTTGCAGAGCTCATCAGAGCGGACTCTCTGTTCGGATGCTTGTGTTTGCTGAGAAGAAAAGACACGGACACCCAAGAATATTTTACATTTGATGAAAAAGAAAATATTCTTTACACAATCTCAATGGTTATACACTATATGATAATTTTTACTAATTGTCCTTGGTAATTTTTGTCGGGCCTTTAGGGAGTGATCTCTGAAGCTGAGTGGAATGTGAAAAAAAAAAATCATGCAATAAAGAAACTGACAATTGAAGACGGGTGATGAGGTTAATATGTCAGAATGAATTTGGGTGGTCAATCCAAACACACGAAGAAGACAACAATAGCAAAGTCTCCAGCCACATTGTAAGTCTCTAAGGTGCATAGTTGTATGATTTGTCCAGTGAGGTTAGGAGAGTCAGGACAAGGGTTGACTTAGAGTAGTAGCATGGAGACATTGCAAACCCTACACAGGCACTGCCCTGAACAACCCTCTTCTATCTGCACACTTTTCTGTAACCTGGCAAGCCAGATTGATAATGTGTAGTGCTCTCTGTTTAGTTTTACACATTATCAATCTGGGACTCCTGCCATCTAATCCATTCAGGGAAAGGAGGGACATTTGGCAGAACCTCCTGAGCTGATCGGGCAAAGTGACACTTATTGCCCGCCTACCAGAGTTTGGTGTTAGCCAATTACGGTATCGAATGAAAATGGCGTGAGAAGCTGGCACCATGTAACTTAGCCTGCAAATTGAATTCTCGCAGTATTTGTACGAATATCTTCTTTCAAAGATGAAATAGTGGACTCTTACAAAACAGATGTGAAAGCAGCGGCTACACGTGCGTCTTCCTGCGCTGCCGTGTTTATTTTTGGTTCAGCTGTGGGCTCAGCACCTCTTGTCTTTGTCCAAGCTGTATATCCCGCCTTAAACCATGATACTGCAACCTTATTGGCCGACTCGTGCCGGGTCACTTTGCAAACGGTTGAGGCGGGAGAAGGACCAGATGGATTCTTGTGTGTTTGCGAACGCAACAAATACCACGTGAATTTGGCTTGCAGGCAAGGTTAACTTTTCTGTTTAAAAATTGTGACTCTGGTAGCATGTTGGTATAAGTTGCAATTTCTGCTTCACGTCTTTCCAGCTCTTAGAGTGCAGAGGGGTCAGCGTCCCATTTCTAATTCAAATCAGTGTTTATAAAATAGTGTTTGATTTTGTTTCCTCTCCTGTAATGTTGTAAATAACAGAAAATAAATCAGATCAAATGCAATCAAATCAAAGTGATTGAATCCAGATTATTCGTACAGTGACAAATACCCTCATCTCCCATTTTGGTGGAAGACGAGGACAGTTTAGATCTCCAAGCCACCACAGCACCATCCAGTATGTGTGTTGGCTGCTGATTTACTGCTGTGACTGACATGATATGGACTTTGAAGAGTAGGAGGGCTTTTCTCGCTGACAGGTTGGAAACAGGCCTGAGAGTTTTCAGGGGCCTGGGCTTGAACAAGAACGTGCCATTTGCTGGATCTCCAGGATCACTTTTCTTTTCATTTCTTATTTCCTTTCATTTCTGATCAATACAAGTAGTAGTTATGCATTTTTGTTGTCTATTTAAAAAAAATCGGATTTATTACTTTTGTTTCTTGTCTGTAAAACTGGTAATTTAAGATTAGTTTTACTAATAATGAACTCTAGATTTTTCTCTTAGGTGCTTGGGTGACATGTCCCTATCTTGCAGTGCTAAAAAAATATATTAAATCCTGACCTTTTTATATGTATTGACTGTTCAATAGAAAAGGAAAAAAAAAATCACCTCAGATTGATCATTAACTAATTAGCTAATTGACGGTGGAATAATTGAGATTGATTTACCTCTCATATTGTACTTTGAATTAAAATAGTCTGAATCCATGCTAAGACTTCGTTCTATTTGCCTCGAGGTATTGACTTTGCAGCTATCCAGCCTTTGGAGGAACCAAGTGCTGGTAGTTTTCTAAAAAACGTCACCACTTTGCTTTTTTTCCCCCTAAACTATTGAGCAATGATGGATCTACTGACCTAAGACCTGGAGGGTTATCTGTCCCCCGGCAAGGGGAAGCAGCTCCTCATACTGGGTTCTGGAAGGCCAGAAGTACTGCTTGAAGCGACCGTCAGTCATCCAGACACAGGTGGTGGTACTGGCAGCATTATCGGCGTTGACTGTTTGTGAGAGAGCAATGAAATGTCAAAAATTAGTATTCGTGATCGGTGGGAATGTTCTTTTACAGAAACCGCTCATACAGAGACACTCTTCAGAGGCAAAACTTAGCTGGTTTCAGTGAGTTTAAAGTGAGAAAACGCCTTGGTAAATCCGCGGCTCTGATACAGCACATCTGCTTAAGTGTCTTTTATCTTTTCTCTTTTTTCCCCCCTTCAGGCGTGGCTCATGGTTTGTCTCTTCAGTTTGTCTGGACTTCCTCAGAGAAAAACCTTCTCATTTCTCCTCACCCCTCGGCCAATCACTGAAAAGCAGTGGCTTCACAGGAGTCAGCTCGGTTTGACCCTGCTCTTTAACAGAAAAAAGCTGCTCCTGATATGCTTGCATACAGAGTCCCTAAAGGCACATTGGGGGAAATAAAAAAAAAAAAAAACTTTCTGGTGCGCACCAGAAAGTGTCTGGTGGGACACAAGATACACGAAAGAGTAGATTTTTTTTAAATTTCTCTTCAATGTCCCTTTAGAGCCTCCATACTCGCAAGCGGGCGGAGGGACTCAATATACACTATGTTATTCATTTGGCTCAGACACTGAGAAAAAAACAGTTAGTGATTAATGCAATCCATGGAGGCCAGCAGATGGTTTTCTACGACAGACAGAGGACAAATAAAAGGGAAAAACATTGGTGAAAATATATGGGAAACCCATTAGGCGCTCACTCCATTCTTTCCTGCTTTGTCAAAATAAAGTGTACCCTTTAAAAAAAATAATGTTTTTTTTATTTAATTGTTTTAACGTATAAACTTTCTATTTGGTCTACAACAGTTAGCATGCATTGCTCTGAAATATGCTAAGCCGTCATTAATCTGTAGTGGTTTGCTTTCCAAAAAGATTTTTTTTTTCTGTCAGAAAGGTTAATTGAAGCAAAAATACCTTATCTGCTTTGAGAAACTATGAAACGGCCATTTCCCATTTATTAGTATTTCACACTTTAAAGATTGTTTTGTTTGCTTTCTGGCTCTAAAATGTAATGAATTTAGATAATAGTTATTAATCATACCTAATTTGCCAAGGTTTGTTCAAAGATGAGCATAAATGGGTAGCAATTATTGCCTGTTTCTATCAAGCTTCTAAGCACTTTACACACATACTATGTAGATATATTTTAACACCAGATGCAAGAAGCAATTGACTAGTTTCATCAGGTGTGCCTGTGACCACAACTTATTTGTAAATGTATGAACTTGTGAATAATTTTATTCAGAAAGTTGAATAATTGTGAGACTGGCATATTCACCCTTCATTTTTACATTTCTTGTTAAATCCCCCAGATCCTGTTCATGGTAATGCTAATGTTGTGAAAAGTGAAAAAAAAAAAAAAAGAAGTGAACCTGTTAACTAGTATTTTCTTACTTCAGCATCGTGGTGCAGAGCTGCAGTTGTGTTACTCTGCATCCATGTTGCCTTTCAGATTTTTGCCAGTCATGCTGTCACAGATTTATTTTCAGAGAAGACATTTTATTTACTGCCAACATTTTGTTCAAGTGGATTAGGCTGTGATGGATTTTGTCGTATCCGTTTGGTCTAAGCATTTAGTATTTTTTGGACTGGGAAGTGGAACAAGTATAAGGAAGAGGGGAATTACATTTGATGAAAGCCCAAGGAAACCTGTTTTTTTGAATTTTAAATTCTAATATTACTCATATGTTTCCTGTAATGTTCAAACTATTCAATCCCCTCATAACAAGCACTTTTACACTTAGAAGAGCTCCGTAGCGCTGCTGTTATCTTCTACTGGAGTGATTCAAGGCCAGATACCAGCTTCTGACAGCATTCCTGAGACGTCTTAGCTCTTTCCTCAGGGGCAAAGGCATCAACATACTACGGTATGTGTGTTTCATCCACCCTTTTTCACCTGAAATTTTCAATAGAAGTCAAGTCTGGTGATTATGTCGAACACTTTAGCTTCTTCCTGGATGTCTGCTGAAACCACTTTTTGGTGGGATTTGAGACATGCTTTGGATCATTTTCTCGTTTGAAGAACCAGTGATGCTTCAGCTTCCCCACAGGCAGCATATTTTTTTCTCCTTTGATTCCCTGATATTTAAATACATCTGACCCTCAACCTACAACAGGTTTCCAGTGGCAGAGTAAGCGATGTGGCCCCGAAGCATCACTGAGCCACCACCATGCTTCACTGTTGGCATGGTGTTTTTTTAATTTTTTTTATTGATGCCGTATTCTTGTTTCTTCCACCTTCAGATACAACGTACAATTTTAAGATTTTCTTCATTCCTTTATTCCATGTAGAGAAGATAAAATGACTACTGAATATATCAACATTTGTCTCAGTTTAAACGAGGCCATAAAATTTACACCAGATGTATGCAACAACCTAAGTAACTCACACAAACAAAGAAATCAAAGCAAATTATTCCACAAATTAAAATATGGCTAAAACAATTAAATGACCCAGGGAATAATTATATAACACAAAGGAAATAAGGTGAAATCTGTCACTATTCAGAAAGCATTCCTGTTTCAATGTGCAAGTCAATATCAGCTGGTTTAATAACAACTGATGGCCTATTAAAAGGTTCATAATTGCCAAAGGGTTGCATTGGGTGGTAAAACTGCAAAACCCCCCTCATAATCATACTAATGCCAATGATTCCAGCTGCATTTTTAAACTTTAGTGTTTAATTCTTCTTCTCTGTGCAATTCTCATTTTATTTATCTGTAATTTCATTGGAAGACTAAGTTGCTTTGATTTATTTATTTGTGTGGATTACTTGGCTTGTTGCCGACATTTAGTGTGAATTTTATTCCAATACAAATATTAGAAATAAATTTACTGGGAAAAACGTGATGTGTTCAGTACTTATTTCAGCCGCTGAACATGTATATTATACACCATAATGAATGATGTTTTTAAATCGGCAGTCTCCAGGCGGTCATGGCAGATGGCTGTTCACACTGAGCCTGGTTCTGCTGGAGGTTTCTTCCTGTTAGAGGGGAGTTTTCCTCTCCCCTGTTGTTACATACATGATTAGTATGAGAGATCGCTGCAAAGTCAGCAACACAATGCAAGTGACTATCCACCGTCGTCACATTCTCATCCAGGAGGAGTGAATGCTGCAAGTCATTAACTCCAGGCAACCTGCTGGGTTTCCTAGATAGAAAACTTTTTGAGATGACATTTGTTGTTAATTCCATCCATTTTCTAACACGTCTATCCCCTATTGGGGTCGCGAGGGGTGCTGGAGCCTATCTCCAGCTGTCAATGGGCGAGATGCGGGGTACACCCTGGACAGGACGCCAGTCCATCGAAGGGCTTGTTGTGAATTGGCTACGTATAAATAAACTAGAGCTGGACCGTATAGAAAAAAAGCACATCAATAAAATAGAAATCATATTGATCGAATTAAACATATATTTTAAATGCAGCCCTGGCTATTTTAATGCTGTTGCTTCGCACCCTATTTTTAGATACAGAACTAGGGCTGAACGATTTTGGAAAATAATCTAATTGCGATTTTTTTTTCTTAAAATTGCAATTTAATATGATTTTTTTCCAGTTTGATTTATCATGTCTTTTTAAACATATACAAACAACAAATCAATTTGTTTCCTCGCTGTGCGGATTAGTTGCTAAAAGACCCACAGTGTCTAAACTCGGAGCAGAAATGATTGCGTTCTGCCTAAGATATATTTCAACCAAAATTGCAATTTTGACTTTTCTCCGCATTAACCACAAGCAACAAAAATGGCCTCTAAATAAAGATGTTTGTAAACAAAGACTATTTAAAACAAGAACTTTTAATGTTTCTATTAATCAGAATATTATTCAAGAGAACAGCTTTTAATTGATCAATCCTTGTTGAACATAAAGTGCAACCAACAAGCAAGTCTATGTATTAAACTGATTGACCTGTACTTAATGCTATGTATGATTATATAAACTCTAAAACAAGTAATAAATTAGAATATCTCACTGCTGCAACTGTCTTCCCTTCCATGTGGAGGTAAACCCACTTTAAACATTTCACCAACACCTAATGGATGTGTCTGATTCACTAATTGTTACAGAGCCAAAAATTGCAGACTCTACGATTTGGAAATTGCATTTTTTTAAATCACGATTATATTGAAAATGCGATTAATTGTTCAGCCCTATACAGAACACACAAACACTGAATTCAAACTAAACCCTTTATTCAACTAACATTTTACAAAAACTGCAAGTTTTTAAGCTAGAAAAAAAAAGAATGTGTGCTCTCTGAACTCTTTGAATGGGGCAGCCTTGGTGACGGAGTTTTCCTGGGTCTGTGTTTCTGATTGGTTGGGAGGATGTAATGACTGTGATATTAACCTACATGATAGGCTAGAATACAAAAGGAAGGAAAACTGTTATTCTATTGAACTTTTTACTGACCCTTTTTGTTCTATCATCGATATACGTCTATTGATCGATATATATTGTTATTGAATTGTCGTCCAGCCCTAAAATAAACTGATCTGAATTGAAACTGAATTGAATAACTGGAAGTTGTGGTGGAATAAATGTATGCCTTTTAGCCGTTTTAAGGCCACAGTATAGAGTATAACTTATTTAAAAATGTTTAATTTTCTATTTCTATGTTGTTTTTAAACAACACTGGTATTGTTCAGCTAACTGTACACATTGCTAGCTATGAATGACTTCCACTAAAGAAGTAGGTAACATAGCCTGCAGAAAAGCTAGAAACGCCTTTTAGTGTCGCTCTTCAGGCCTTGGAAGGTCAGTCTCTGGTTATCCATATGTACAGCAGCAGATGGACTGTAGATTTTCTGATGCAGATGCATTTTAATATCCTAAATCCCATAATCTACTGCTCTCATTGCCATTGTTTGTCCTCCAGTCCAATCCAATCTAACTTTATTTATAAAGCGCTTTAAAAACAAACTGACCAAAGTGCTGTACATATTAAAAGCAAATAAACTGACATAAAATGAATAAAATAGAAAAAATATGTATTATATACAAAACCCAAAATGAAACCCCTAATTGGATAAAAAAAAAAAAAGCATATAAAATGGTGGGTTTTCAAAATATGACATAAAACCCATCAGGGAGGAGGCCTAATGCTCAGCCTCATCTGAGCTTCTGCCTGGTTCTCTGTACTGGAAAGAGCAGCAGGTCCGCAGATCTGGGAGAACAAGGGGGTATTTAAGGCTCTAAAATATCAGGGATATATAAATGCGGATTTACTTAAAAATATGGTTAATACCTGCTTAAAGGTTGTTTTAGTCAAAGAATACTTTAATCTGATAAACGAACCTCATCGAAAAGAAATTTCCAATTTACTGAATTTCTATATTTTCTCGATCTCTTATAAAGATGGCAGACTAATCCACTGAAGCTTTGATATTGTGATGTTTTTGTTAAAACCCGATCCAGCTGACGATGCATGGTAATCTTTCAATAAATGGGTAAATTAAAAGAATGTTGACTTTTTTTCTTCTCCTGACATCAGCTGAACTTCAAGCCCTGTCAGTCGAACAACAAGTGAAAATAAACTATTCTTAGGGATTGGCCAAAGCAATTTTTAAATAATTTTAGACACGTTATTTGAGTTCTAAACAATAAAACAGAGCTTAAAGGGGCTCGAATAGACACGGATCCATGAAAATAGTAGAATAGAATAGCCCCTTATCTATTTAAAATGGAGACTGTAGAGTGATGTCAATCGTACAAAGTTCAACGATGCAATTCTGAAAAAAAAACTTGCTGATTCTACAAAATGTGGCAGTAAATCTTAATACATGTAAAACAAGACACTCAGCTTTTTGATTATTTAAGGGAAGAAAATGGGAGTTGGAGTTAGAGTAGCACAACAGAACAACTGTTTCCCATTAATTGAAAAAAAAAATCAAATTTTCTATTAAAACTTCTGGTGCAATAACTAAACTGTGTTTAGTAGAGATATGTACGGTATATGAGTAGAGTAGAAAATGACTTGCTGTAGTTGGTCCTGTTTGCAGACTTAATTTAAAAAGCGTTTGTGTTAGGTTATTGTTGTTGTCATGATTTAGTTTTGTTTTATGTTTGGACATTCTGGACTGATGATGTCTCACTTCTCAGCTCAATCCCCTTCCAGCCTACAGTCACCTGAACTGGTTCCACCTGCTGCCATCACTCATCAGTCCTCTCTGCTCGCCTGTCACTCTCCCTGCTTATACCTGCCTCACTCAGCCGCTCTCTGCCAGAACGTCTCGTTTTGTTTCTCTGCGCCAGTGGCTTTCTTTCGGTTTTCCCTGGGATCAGTCCTCGCCTTGCCCTAGCTAGTCTGCTTGCTCCTGTTGGACCCATAACCCATAAAATTATCGTATTTACATATGTACTCTTGAAGTTTTATGACATTTGATGCATTTTCCAAGCAGTATAACTACTGTTTGTTTATCTTTGGTCTTTGACATCAACCTGCCAATGGGGCTAGAGATTGAAATTACCCACCTGGGTATAATCTCATGTATTTCGATGCTAATGTTCATTAATATGCAGTGTCCCAATTTTAAAAATAAAACAACCTGGTGGTTGAGTGGGAGGATCCTACTGTGGATCCCATCTGTACTCGCCTGCCATCAGTGTGCCGCCTCCTTGGTTCACCTGTTCTGGTCATGGCCTAGCGTAAGCACATTCTGGTCTCAGATTTTCAACACATTTTCCCACATTTGTAAAAAGATTGATCCAGTCACGATCATTGCTCTGATTTCATTTCAGATTGAGAGTGTTTACTTTGGATCAGCGGTGTCTCTTTTTGTTGAAATCGCTTCCAGCTCGTGTTGATATGAACTGGCCCCACAAACGCACATCAAAAATTGACCCATCGTTCTGGAAGGGCATTCCCAAAATCTCTGTTAAAAATGTTTTCTCTATTCTTAAAAGCTGGGGCTGTGACCAGAAAGATACCCGTTAAAATCAGCTCTACCAGTTTCCAATTTAGCCAAGAGGGCTCGTTAATTGTTCCAGAAACTTGTTGCTGACTACAAACACTGGTTTGCTGAAGAACATTTAAACAAATATAAGTGATAGTGTATAAATGGATAAGCCTAAAATGATTCATACACTTGGCAGATTTAGATTTGGTATTGTTTCATTCTGCCAAGATTGTTTCTCTTGTAAGGCAATAAACAATATGAGTATCAGTTTAGAAAAATAATAATGATTTTTCTTTATCAATATTACAGCACTATAACCCCCTTTTTTTTATAATTGCTGACCATTTTTTTTGCATGTTTCCACTTGTATTTTTGAATATATTTGTGGCAATTACCTCCAGTTTCCTCCTGTTTACCAGCACTATACTCTTCAGCTGTTCTGTGGAGGCACAGGTTCCTCTGTCAAATTCAGTTTGGTACATTAGCTGGGCCCCTCCAGAAGGTTAATATTCCTTCTAGTCAGAAAAAGAACGTGTTGGCAAAATTAAAATGTTAAAAAGCAGCACAGTGAAACGTTTATCCACTAGGGGGCACTAGACTTGTAAGTATGATGGTGAAGATTCTAAGGGGGGGTGGACCTGTTTCGGTTGAATTTGCATGTTATCTAAGCCATTACAAGGCCTTTGTTTGGGCAGTAGTATAAAGCTTGATGCTCCGCATTACTCCAGACTTTTTGAGAAAGCTTCCTGGAGAGGAAGCGAAACGTCTTCAACTACGGAAAGCAAGTCCAGTTGCTTTGTTTTTTACTTTTTTTGGAACTAGACTTGTAACTTCCAGGTTTAGCGCCCCTGAAGGTCACAGGCAACACTGCACTGTTGCAAAATTAAAGTCTCCCTCCGTGTTTTGGAATCTGATAGCAGACCACTTTGGACCAGCAGATTGGGAAGTCATGGAGTTACTGGTAAAGACAAGGCCACATTTACTGCTCTAGATTAAATCGTGCATCAGAGAACCAAAAACATGTCAGAGTGTCCTAACTGTTTTGTCTTGTTATTACGGTAGTCTGACTACCTCCGCCTGCTCAAATGTCATGATGTTGCATGTTGTTCTCAAGTGTGTTTAAACCTATAACTGGGAGTGACAAAGGGGGTGTCCTGCACCGTCCACCACCCCTCCCAAATTGTAGCTGATGCCAGTGCTGCCACAGCGAGCTCTTTGGCCTGACAAAACAACAAGCTGACGTTTAAAAAAAAAAAAAGATAGATTCTTTGGAGAATTTACAAATGCAGCAATATCAACTACATGAAATGGTTTATACGGTGATGTCACGGCACCTTTTTAATATATTTGACATTAAGCTAATGCTTAATAAAGGTTCAAAACTTACATGGTGCTGCTTTAAACATATAGGGTAATAAAATAATAAGAGGGTTGTAAATAATAAAACAATGCTAGGGTTGTAAATAATTGTAGAGTAACTGTATACATGATAGCCTGCAAGAATTTTTAAGCTCTCTGGATTCATGGTTTGACCCTCATTCCATCAAGAAAATCTGAAAGTTCAAAGTCACCATTAAAACCACCAAATTTAAGATGGCAACATTTACATTTCTGACTGAAACTATGAATACTGGTGAAGATTTAAAATTCCAATTCAGGTTTAAGCTTGGAGCTTGGAGCTCCACACTAGTCCAGACATTTTGAATTGAAAAAGCTTCCTGAATGGGAAGTGAAACGTCTTCAGCTTCAGAATCGATGTCCAGGTTTTCTTTTTTTGTTAGTTTTTTTAAAACCTTTAATTTTTTTCTTATTTTTGGTTTAAGATTACATGTTGTGAATTGGTGCTAGAGTGGGGCAATATGGACCAAAAATTATATCTCGATATTTTTAGACTGAATGTCGATATACAATATATTTATCTCAATATGTTTTTCTATTTATAAAGTAACCACAAAAAAGGCATCTCTGAATCAAAGCTTTATCCCAAATGTCTCACAGACAGATTTTTTTTTTTTAACAAACAGCTGTAGATAAATATGAGAAACTGCTGAATAATAACCTACTGGAATACATAAAAATATCATTCTAACGCAACATAGACCACCTCAAAATAAATGATATAGTGTCATCTTATATCTCTTTTAAAAAAATCTGGTTGGTCCACCATAAGGACCAAACCCCCAGGCCTAAGATGAGCGGAGTGGTGTCTGCGGTTCAGTGCAGTGAGGAATGTTCTGCTCTTTATATTGAAGAAACCAAACAGACACATGGCTCAACACAGGAGAGCTGCCTCCTCAGGACAAGACTCAGCCGTCCACCTGCACCTTAAGGACAAAGGACACTCTTCTGAGGACTAAAATGTTCACATTTTGGACAGTGAAGACAGATTGTTTGAAAGACCGACCTCAAACAGAGGAGGAGGGCTCACATCAATAGGTTTGATTCCTGCTAAGTTTCACCCCAATTCACACCTCCATGCATGTGACCACAACATTTCTGCAGTGAGTGAGTGCAACGACTTTCCATTGTGAGGGGCGATCAATTCCAGGTGAATCTGTATGTGAATCTCAGCTCTAACGAGGCCTCGCCGGCAGGTCCACCAAGCTTGGAACTCCACGCTACTGCAGACATTTTGAATTGAGAAGCGAAACGTCTTAGACTTCAGCATAAAAGTCCAGTTTTTATTTTTTAACCTTTTTTTTTTTTGATTGATCATGGCCTGGATGACTGAGAATCTTCACCAACATGTTTAGAAGAGCAAGTGCACAGGAAAAACCCGTTGAATGCTGGAGCTGATCACATGGATTAAAATAGCTAAATACAGCACCGGTCTTGGCAGAGAAGGCCCTTTTTTGAGGTCTCTTATCCTGCAGGGTTAGAAGAGGACATATTTTGGAAACTCTGAAAATAATGCAATTTTATTGAGTAAAATGTAAGGGTGAAACGTTTCTGTGGGTCGGTCTGTGTATGTGTGCATATTTGTATATTAATACATGAGAATTAGAGCAGTTATTGTTTCATGGTGTATTGTTCAGTGTACTCTCTTTGTCGTCTAACCCACATCCTAATTAGGAGGAATTCCATCCTCCATGACCAAAACAAAACAAAACAATGAGCTTTATTTGCTG
This sequence comes from Fundulus heteroclitus, assembly GCF_011125445.2. Classification (NCBI taxonomy): domain Eukaryota; kingdom Metazoa; phylum Chordata; class Actinopteri; order Cyprinodontiformes; family Fundulidae; genus Fundulus; species Fundulus heteroclitus. Next base: position 21,644,184 of record NC_046371.1, read on the forward strand.
AGTCTGACGGGCACAGGTAAACAAATGTGATGCATGTACTCTCGGTACAGAAAGTGGGCGTGGCTCCGTTGTGGATTTGTTAAAGGAGATCAGTAAGTCAGTAGAAGGAGTAACTAAACAAATCCTGCTTATTTATACCTCCAGCTAATCCACACATTCTTTGGCCGCAGTTCACCTGCTCCCCTGCCAACAAGCATCACCTTTTTACAGCTTCGCTCACATGTTGAGCATGCTGTAAAACCCTGCTGGCCTTATACTCTGGTTTGTGAATTTTACAGTAATTTATTACCTGAATCTTTATTTAATCTCATTTTTTTTATTTGTTGCAGAAGTAAATGGACAGAGAGTGGAAATGGATGACGGAAAGTCTGGATATGTTGGCTCAAGGGTGGATCTGCGCTGCCGGTTCATCAACAGTAACCCACCTGTCAAAATATCCCAGGTATGCAAAAAAAAATTGTTGGATTAATGCAGCCATATACAGATTGAAATTAAATACAGAAATAATTAAAACCTAAATAAAATAGTACAGCTTCTCACTTTAAGTCACACCCCCTTACAACCACATGCAAGTATTTTCAATTTCCAGTCATCAAAACAATTAAAGTACAATTATTTTGGCTCATCAGTTAGTAAATGCCACCATAACCTGTCATTAATACAGGTTACGGTGGTTTATGTCTCTCTGCAGCGCAGAAATAAATGCATAGTTTTTAGCATAATTTTTATAAAGATTTCTTTGAAGGCCTGAAACATTTAGGTCACAAATAAAATAAATTCAAGGGAAGTCTGTGATTATGCCAATACCTTTTTACCGCACTGTACCAAATCGTGTTTCACTACAATTTCTTCTAAACTAAAACCAATATGTTTTGAAAATGTACTATTTATTTTACCTAACAAGATTCTCAGAATAATATCCTCATTTCGTGATTTAACAGCTTGTTGTTGTTTTTTTTAAATAAAATAAATTTCAGATTTTAAATCATCAGCCTTTTTTTATTCTTTAACCATAGCCTAAAATTTTCCTCAATTTCTGTTTTCATGTTTTAGTTTTGCATAAATGACGCCTATCGATACGTCCCCATTTTTATGGTCGAACATAATATTAATGTTGTTTAACTCCAATGGTGTATAGACTGTTTTAAAAACTTGTTAACAAATGTATCAAATGTAGCAATAATGTATCACTGCAAAAGTTTGTAAGCTGCTTTTCAGCTCATACCATCTGACTGAAATGAGGATCAGCAACTGGGTAGGAAATCAATCTGAAGCTAGAAGCTTTGAAAGCTTTGCTAATGAATTGTACAAAATGAAACCCAGTGCTACAGCAGCAAGCAAATGTCATTTGCTGCTCCCTATGGCTTTATGTTTCTGCTTTTAAAGAACCAGATTTAAAGTATATATTTATAAGTAGTCTTCAGTAGTGTTCCTGTTAAATTCAGTTCAGTTTATTTATAGGGAACTACAACACAAACAAGCCAAATTTGGTCCAAATTCAAAACATTTTTTTTAAATCTAAACATATATTCAGATTTGCATTAGTAGAATCCAATTCAATCCAACGTATTAAACAATAAAGTACAAGTAAATTCAGCTTAGAATATACTGATTGGTAAAAAGTTACCTTTCTAAGCAAGCTAAGACACTGGAACAACCATTATGGTGCGTTCACACTGAAATACCACACCATGAAATCCTGGTCCTCCCTGTTGAGTTGCATGTGCTCAACTGGCACCAGAAAATGCTATTATTGGGCTTTCTTCGTCTGGAAACAGATGCATACAACACCTTATGGGCACGGCCATGATGAACTGGTTGAACTCGCATATCTGACAATACAGCGATCTGATTGGCTGAGCAGCAAAACACGAATCACGTGACCCCTTGGACCGGAGCGCCATAGTTTAGATTTTTTTATCGGCAATAACTTATTAATGTGCAAATGAAAATGTGGGAACATTGGTGTTTTGAGATCACTGCTATGTGTAGCAACTTATCCAAGTGCAAGAAAGTTGCCCCCTGACAGTTCATACGAAAAGTCATCCTACAGATTCTGGCCAACGGCCTATATTCTCCAAAAACTTTTTTAAATTTCTTGCTTGATCCAAAATATTTTCTTCTCAAGGTAACATGGCAGAAACTGGTGAATGGCTCCAAGCAGAACGTAGCGATCGCGAATCCATCCCTGGGCGTGTCTGTGGCCCCGCCTTACAGGGACCGCGTCACCTTCAAGAACGCGGCAGTCAGGCGGCGAACTCCGACGCTGGAGGACACGACCATCATCTTCTCTACGCTCCGCCTCTCTGATGAAGCCACCTACATCTGTGAATACACCACGTTCCCCGCAGGAAACCGAGAGAGCACCGTAAACCTCACTGTGTATGGTAGGAACGTGATTGATAAACACAACTGAGTGGCCTTTCAGTGTCTTATATGTGAAACTCTTCATGGCTTTGAAGGGTGAAACACTGTTTGGTTATGTGTCGTGGATTCTTTGTGCATAAATGGCTAGTTAATCTCTCTGAAATATTTTTCATATAACCATAGTATGTTAATTAGGTGAAATTTGGCCATACACACTCTGGTCAGCCCACCAGACTGACAGAAGTATCTGCACCGTTGTGAAATAGTAACATGTACATACTTTAATATTCTTTCAGTCCGGCCAACAACTCAGATGAGTTTGTCCACACCAACGCTGGTGGCTCGTTCATCAAACCTGAAAACTCCCGTGGCCACCTGCATCTCTGCCAACGGAAAGCCTCCTGGCACCATTAGGTTTGTTATCGTCTGAAATGCAAATGTAGAATAAGTGTTTCATCAAAGTATTCATACTTTTAGAACTTTTTCACACATCGAAATATCACAGCTATAAACTGTGCTGTTGTAATAGACCAACACCAAGTAAAATGTGTTGAATGTGAAGTGGAAGGAAAATTATGATTTTCACAGATACATTTTAAAGAAATCTGGCAAGCAATCAGATTTTCTTCAAGGATTTCTCTACATTTAGCTGCAGTTGTCCTCCCCACACCTTGATGCTGCCACCACCACCTCTATGTTTTACTATTTGGATTGGGAGAGTTTTGCATGTAGCCCCTTCTACATGAATGTGTGGCCTTTATGGCCACAAAACCTTATGTTCCCTATTCAAGGGGGAGCCAGCAACTCAAGAACCCAAAGAACAGAGGCTACACAAGGTTAAAATGAGTAATAGTTTATCCCAAAAAAACATAAATACCAAAAATACTTTCAACCCCATAACTCAAGGTAACCTGGGTAAAATAAGCACATTAAAATATAACATGTTCAAAACCCTTCAGGGAGCCTATGGAGTGAAACTCAATAAAACAGTTAAAAAAAAAGAGTCTGGAAATACTTTTCAATCGTCACCAGGAATAGGGCCAAATTCGCCACCAAGAGCCTCCACTTGATCTACGCTGCTAATCCTGCTGATTTGTCTTCGTTTTCACCAGCCAGCAGTTGTTTTTTCCCACTTGACCTGGTGCTTCTGGGTAGAGCGCAGCATCTTGGCTGCTTCATTTTAAAATTGCTCCTTTCCTAGCCTGTCTGGGCGGATGGCCATGTTTTGTTAGCTTTGAAGTTGTGCCATACTCTTTCCATTTTTGTCTTATGAAAAATGAACAAAGAGGTCACTGGGGAAAAGGCAGTGCACTTCCTGGACAGGTCGCCAATCCATCATCAGATAACAGAAACACACCGAACAAACGACCGTGCACCCACACACTCCCACCCAAGAGCCAACAGCCAATAACGAGTGCCCAGTTAACCTAACGAGCATGTTTTTGGACTATACGAGGAATCCCGAGGACCCGGAGAGAACCCAAACAGGCACAGGGTGAACATGCAAACTCTGTTTTTACAGAAAGGCAACATGGTTAACACCTTTTCCAGAATGCTGGGGGATTGGCTGAATGCAAATGCAACCACACCTTTCCAAATCTTATTTGTAAGACTTGGCTGTAACGTGACAACATTTTAAAAAGCGGTATGAATACTTCTGCAAGACACTGTGAATGAACGTCAAAATTACAACTCTGTCCTGTGTGCTCGCTTTAAAAAAACAAACAAAAAACAAAACGTTATTTCATCCTCCACAAATATGTTTGTGTGTCTGTGACATGGCACTGACTCCTCTTTGATGGGAACAGGTGGGAGACCAGGGTGCCTGGAGAAGTGACCACCCGGGAGTACATAAACTCGGATGGGACCTTCACTGTCCAGAGCGACTACATATTGGTGCCCAGCAGGGAAACCCACAGGGAGACGCTGACCTGCGTCACTACCTACAACGAGGAGGTCTATACGGACAGCGTCACTCTAGATATCCAGTGTAAGCAAAAGATGTCACGGATAAAGAGATCTTTTCAGATTTAAATTCGCATTATGAGTAAAAAGCTGATTTTGCTGCTTCTTCCGCTTCAGATGAGCCAGATGTTATGATTGAAGGGTTTGACGGAAACTGGTACGTGAACAGAGAGAACGTCCAGTTGAGTTGCCAAGCTGACGCCAATCCTGCCGTCTCTCTGTACCAGTGGAGGCTGTAAGTGCCGTGCCCGCGTACACAGATTCGCAACTGTGACTGAAACAACCTGCTCGCGTAGTTACCTTTGCCTTTTTGTTTTGTGTTTCTGTGTTTGTATGCTCTGCAGGATTAACAGCTCCATACCGAGCAACGTCGAAATCCGAGACAATGTCCTCTTGTTTAAAGGGCCTGTCACGTACGACGTCCAGGGAACATACGTTTGCGATGCGACCAATAGCATCGGGACCAGCTCCGCCTCTGTGGAAGTCAGCGTTTTAGGTAAGGTAGTTGGACAACATCTCAAATTCAGTACTTCTAAGTTTTTCAAAAACCATTATATGTTGAAATTCACTGACCTAAAAGGCGAAAAGCCGAAAAACGAGCCCTTGAAGGAGTTTGAGAGGGGTAGCATTTTGGGTTTGCATGAGGCTGGGTGGTTTCGGTACTGGCAAATGACTCCACATGTGGGGTGTAAAGACAGACCAAGCGAGGATTGTCATATTGTGCACTAAGTTATAGAACTCCATGACATCTGTGACTGCAATAAGGTCACAAGTGATGGTCTCTTTACAAAAGCCCTGGCTACAGGTTTACCGTTCACCCAAAGCAGAGGCTGATACATGCACAAGGTTATCATGTTGAGTGGTAAATATCTATTCTTCATCACTGGAGATGAGGATGATGGAGGCATATGGTGATGCTGAGGGACTTAAACCAACTCTGCCTATGCTGTTGAGTTGCATTGCTTTTACTCTTGGCATCATAGTGTAGAGAGCCTTTGGGGATGTCTTCAGGCTACCTCTGGTAGGGACTGGTGGGAATCTGCCGTGGCCCAACATGTCAGGCACCCTGTGCCTTGAGATGACCTGGCACTATATAGATAAAATTGAACTGAATTGAACAGCATAAATTTCTACTTCAAGTGCCAATCTGCAAGATTGGCAAAGTCAGTAACAAGACCTGTGGTCGGCTTTGCTACAAAATCACTTCTTGTAATCAGTGCATTCCTCCAGGGGTGCAACATTTCGACGACTTTGCGCCATTATATTTTCCCATACTGCCAGTTTTGTCATCTGTGTGATCTGATTCTTGAATTAAAAAAAACAACATTGTCGATATTTGTTGAGTTTATTTCCCTTCCACAGCTCTGTTTATATCTTTATTCCAAAAACTACATTTTAGTTTCAAGTATTAAAACCTTTATTCAAAATGTTTTGAATTATCAATTAGATTCTATTTCCTATTAACTATTGAAAATGAAATTCAGATTATTTGGGCAATTAAAGTTTTTATTTCTGTGTCTGCTTATCCTACAGAGAAGCCTCTGCCGCAGATTGCAACAGGAGATGTCATCAGTGTAATCGCCTTACTACTGGCTGCCGGAGTGCTGATGGGCATTACTATCACCGTCCTTGTGCTCAAAATAAGAACCAGAAAGGATAGCTCATCGTACGTAAAAAATTTATCTCAGACTCACATTTTTGCTTTTTATCAGTGATTTTGGTCCATCTTTACATGTTTTTTTATTCTTTCCTCTTGCTTTTCTATCAGAGGAGACTCACCATCCAGAAAACAGTCTCAACCGATCAGAAAAAGACCAGAAGATATTCAGGTAACCAGTGTTTTGTGCTTAAAATGTACAATTTAGAGGGCTTAGAATCGGTCTATGCTGCAATAAACCATATTATAATGCTGTAATGTTACTTTTTGTGCTGTATGAGAGGGGAAAAATGTATGAGTAAAACTCCCATGTTAACAACACCTCCGTGATGGAAAGCCATATTTGAAATTAATCGCATGCTGCCGTCTAATAAACACCAGCCCTGCCTACTTAGCACCCTTTTGTGCTCAAAACTATTAAGTTGCCTTAAACCAACACACAGGAAAATGTGGCTTATGTACACTAATGCCTGCAAAGGTACCTTGTCCGGATTTTACATCTTTCACCCCAATAAACAGGCCCTATATAAACCAGGTGCGGCTCAAAAATGACACACTTACTTCATAGATCAAAACTTAATGTTCCAAAAACTGGGTGCGGATGCAGGAATAGACCTTGTTTTCTACCTCCCCACCGTTTTTCTGCAGGACACCAACAAACAAAAAGCAGTTCAGAGAACGCCTTCTGGCTCTCACCTCGACTTTTAACGTTCTGCTTTTGTTTCTCTGCAGCATGCCGGGCGGTTTTATGAGGAACTTCCAAACACAGCGGACTACGTGAGCTACAGACTCGCCTGTAACAAGGAGGACTTTCCGGAACCCTACTCCCCACCGATCAACCCTCCGCTCTCCTTTCTTCCCCAGCAGCCATACCCCTCCTCACAGTTGATGCCTGTTTTGGGTGCCAGCAGTGCCAGCACGCCGTCAAAAAACACTTTCGCTCCTTCAGCACACACAACAGCCGTCTTTAAATACCCCTCTGTGCCGGGTTTATCATCTCCTCCGCCTGGAGTGGGACAATATACTTTTCCCAAAGAACAGTATGTCTGAAGCAGCATCGTGTCACAAGCCCAAACTTCTTGAACCAGAACATATCTTTAGAAAAGGTTTGGCGCAGCTTATTTGAAGCTAGCTGGACTATCAGGCAGCAGCTCTGCTCTACGGAGATCTGAGGACAATGAGCATTTTGATGATGGACTTTTACGGTCGTTTCACTTACTTGTTCTGTCTTTCTTTGTCTTAACTGAATGTTGAAAGGGAATCTTGTGATCCATATTCGATGTTTAGGGTAGAGAACGAGCGTTTGAATAAATAATGCTATTGGCTTTATGAAAGGTTTATTTAATCATGATGAATGGTTTACCCTGATGTTTGCTCTCCTTACTTTGTCCACGTCAACATTATTTTATAAAGAAAAGAAAGAAAAAGAAAAACATGAATTCCTTTCTCCAATTTCTGATGGCTCTCTGTTTTCTCATTGCAAACAAACAAAACCCTTTTATGTAAGGTTTTTGGCATCGTCGCATGGTCTACCGTACTTCTGTGCTTGTATTTTGTATCTTTAATGTTTTATTGTTCTTAAAGAAAAGAAAAAAACAACTTTATATTCCTAAGTTGTGTATGGAACTAACTGTTTACTATTGGTATCTGTTGTTGTTGTTGTTGTTGGATGAACGTTGGAAATTTTAGCAAATAAATGTGATCACATAAACGATTAACTGCTTTTTTGTTTTAGGTACTTCTTTGTCAGCTTTCGTCAACTCAAGTATATCCGTTGGTAGATGGGAAAGCCCTTGTGGCAGTATGACAGCTGACAGGAGGGGACAGACTCCGTTGGGACAGGTATGGGTTAGCCACCCCCATAGTTTCTGTTGCTGATCAGCATATAGGACCACCATAGCTATGAAAAGTCGAAAGAAGGAAATACCCCCAGAGTCTGAGAAGATTAATCTGCTGTCATCATGGTAACAGACCCTGGACTGAATATGACTATGAGTAACGAGAGCACAGACCAACGGAAAGCCACGAGGACTGCCACAGTTACATGTGCAGCGGGAAGCCCTCAGCTTTACGTATGTATATGTGGTTTGGAGAAGAGTTACATCGTTAGGGAAGGAAAAAGTGCAAGACATGGGCCCCGCATTAACTACTTTCTGTGGAAGGAGTCAATTCAGTTGAGTGAAGCACAGCAACTGGACTCAAACCATGGTGTGGAGTGCATCGGTACTCCATTCATAGAAGAGGTGTCCTCCAGCACTGAGAGGGCAGCATCAGAGAATCCCACCAAGCTTCTCAAACCTCCGTCTGAAAGGAGGATGACCGGGCACAGGCCAAAAGTGAATTAGCCCACTGTGGCACATAAGAAACTGTGGGAATTGACCAAGATTTGAGCTTGACATTGGAGGAGTTGAAAGGCACACCCTGTACATACCCAACAGGTGTTGGTATGTTCTCCGACGGCATGTAAGGTTCTCTTTGGGTATTTTTTGTCCACTTTTCAAAAACATGCGTATTAGGATAAGTGGTCACTTTACATGGCCCTTACCTGTATGGATTATTGTCTCTCTGTTGCCCAGTGATGGACTGCTGACCTGTTTGCCGTGCACCCTGCCCGCAAACACTGACCCCACACTGTGACCTCAGACGAATTAAGCACATTCAGAAAAAGAGATGTTTGGATGACCTATGCACTAAAAATATTGCAGAATAACTGTTGCTGGCAAAATGCTACAGTTCATCGATTAAAGGCATACTATGCAACATTGTTCAGTTGATTAATGTGTTCCATACCGTTTTGGATGATTAAATGAGTCATTTCAGGTCGAACAAAGGATGCTGACTTTGATTTTTCTCGGCCGCCCTGGTGGTCTGTGGGGGAAATACCGCCATTGCAGGAGCCCTCGGCCCGCACACACAGGCTCAGAAGTCTCGTGCAAGACCGTGAGAGTCGGTCTTGCTTTACGGCGAAAACTCCATGTGTTTTTGCCCTGCCATTCACTATATGCACGCGCGAAAGCAACAACAAAGAAACATGCAAGAATATCGAGTTTTTATTATTATTATTGTTATTATTTTTTTTTTTTGAATGTTGGTGAGGCGGTAGCGTGAGTTTGGCGAGGCGGCCGCGGCGGCCGCCTCGCCAAGATAGCGCTGCGGGAAGCTTGATGTTCATACTTTCACTGTGTTAGTCATTGTTTGTACTGCCGTTTTTTTTAAATTTCATTGCGTTCGCCTGTCTGCTAAGCTCAAAACAACCGAGCCTGGTTTGACGGAGAAACCAGAACAGCTGAGCATCTTTATGACAGTGCACTTTTACTTTCGCCCTCTGGGGGGAGCCTCGCTGGAAAATCAACCCCAGTTGCATGGTATACCTTTAAACTGTTACAATTTGGTCCCTGAAAAGCTTAAAATCTAAAGAGATAGTTAAGGGGGGTTTGAAACAAGGTTCTGTTAAAAGATCTCAAGCATTTAACATTTTAGCCTCTTCTTTCTTAAAAATCAAGATGAGCTGTTTCCACAGGCTAAAGCTAACAGTCGGTCTGTCATGGGGAAAAGACAAAAGCAGACTCAGACCTTAAAACAATTCCAGTCTTAAAAATGTCATAATGGTTTGTGCAAGCAGAAATAAATGAACCTTTTACACATTGGCAGGTTTGCATTGGGCTGTTATATATTCACAAGGCGATCATTGTTTACACAGGTAATGAGGGTGGAGGTGCCCACCACTAGTTACATTCCTGTGTAAAACATTTGCCTACAATGAATTTGCAAACTTCTTTACTGCAAGGTGTTAGAAGGGCAGTTTGTACATCAATGTCAGCTCCAGTGCCAATACAGTCTCCAGTTAGAACTAAATAAACTAAAATGTCTAAATTCTGCAAAAATAAATAAATAAATAAAAAATACAAAGGTTCATCAGTTAGGTTCCCCCTCCAGCTGTCTTGATATTTTACCCACAGGTTTCCTTGAGAAAATTTCGCCTGTCGCAGCGTCTGATTTGACTCAGACAATAAACACGTCCCTTTCATCAGGTGATTTGCCCCAGGCCTTGAAAACGGCAATTATTCGATCACTGTTGAAAAGGAGCAAGTTGGAAAAGTTGCTACTGCAGAACTACAGGTCCATCTCAAACCTCGCATTTATCAGTAAGCTTATTGAAAAAGCTGTGTTTCTACAGTTAAATACCTTTCTAACAGTGACCAGCTGTTTTGACGTTTTCCAGTCAGGTTTCTGTGCTCACCACAGTATTAAGATGGGTCTCATCAAGGTGTTCATTTAAATCTGTATTAATACAGACTGTGGAAGAATCACAATGCTGGTACTTTTGGACCTCAGTGCAGCATTTGATACAATTGATCACTCAATTTTGTTAAGTGTCTGGAAAATGGGCTGGTCTTTCTGGCACAGCACTTTGACTGGGTTCAAAAATTACTTGAAGAATAATTTTGATGTGGCATTTCAAAATAAGAGCCACTAGAAATCTGTATATATTAAGTAATTTTGACCAAAGTTCCTGTTCAACTTGGTTCAAAGTGACTAAATGTAGAGATTTTGATTGGCTCTTATTTTGAAATTCCACATCAGAATTGTCTGAAACTTATTGAGCCACATCTGGAGGTGTTCTACTGTCATGCTGAAGTGGCAGCTTGATTATCTTTCGTTTAGTTGCTATAGGGACGGCAACTTTAGTCAAAATTACTTAATATATACAGATTTCTAAGACTCTACAAAAGTAGAGCACATCAGCCCAGTTCTGGCTAGACTAGTCTTTTACTAGTGCTCGTGTGCTCCGTCTTCATCACTAGTTCAAGCCTGGTTAAGCCTGCCGTGTCAGCCACTACTCAACCTTTCAATAAACCTCTTAAAACCTAACTCTATATCTGGCTGGAATATTAGGTTCTTAGAGTATTACTCATTACAGTTTGTAGTCCAACTGTTTTTAAAAATCAGAAATATTTGCTTTTAGTTTCAATTTTCCTATGTTTTGATCATGTAACACACTTTGCATTGTCCTGGTACTGAAATGTGCTATACAAATAAACTTGCCTAGTCTTACAACAGAACATGTAAAGCATTTCTGGTTGGTATATGAAAAAGGAAAGTAAAATATTGTAGGCTACTCTTGGTTAACAAGAAGGAGATCAGTGATTTATTTTTTTAAGTCAACCAGCACTAGGATTCACAAATCTCTCAACTTTATATCAATGTTATCTACGTGAGATGTCACACCACAGTTTCTCACGGAAGATCTGGGAAACTTCTGTTTGGCTCTAATGAGCACTGTTACAAGTTAATATTAAAAAAGGATGTTGACTCCAAAACTCGACTTTCAACCTAGGGAGGGAGTTTTTTTTTCCTTATCTGTGTCAGGCTCTTCCTGGCATCTTCTGAAAAACCCTCCCAAGGTCTCAGTAAAGTGAAATACAATGGGCTTACACAGAAATTAAAACTTTGCAGATGCAACAGGCGGAGAGAATATGTTTATCAGGTCATTCAAGGTGATAAGGAGAAACTTCATTCAACAGGTACCTGTAGTAACAATGTAAGAGTGGAAGAAAAGTATAAAAATTGTGTTGCATTTTACTGTTTTATGTTCACTCTGACGGGAGATGAGTAACAAAAAGGAAACACAGATTCTCTTCCATATGGCACATACGATAGAAACTAACAGACATCTACAGATTGACAGTTCTTATCAGGAGTTTAATGACTGAACAGCTTTGGTGTTTAGTTTTAGCTCCAGCTGCCAGCTCAGCATACCAAAGCTTCCCACTTTCAGAAACTTTTGATCTAATAGAAGTCTGGACAAATGGCCATGAGAATTTATTCACTTATGTATAATTTCATATCCAGCTGTTCTCTGAAGGCCTCAGAGATTTGTTAGAAAATAAAGAGCAGCATGACGACCAAGAAACACACCAGTCAGGTCATTGTAGTGTAATATTACCCTCAAATATGTGAACTTTACTTTTTATTTCATTAATAAATAGTAATTAATTAATACAACTGCAGACCAAAGGGTTTCTGTTATGCACGCAGAATGTGTGTTTGTGTTCTCATTTTTTCTCGCCGAGGGCTTAAATCTTTTCCTGATTATTTTGTCACTCTGATGATTAATAATAATCATGTTCATCTTTTAAAACGTGTAGGCCGTTTCAGGCATTGATTATTAGTTTTATGCTTAAAAATTGATGCGGTTAAAATTATTCATTTATTTTGCCTGAGGTATTTTAAAGTTATATTGTGTGGTTTAAGAACCTTTGAAGATTTTCTGAAGTCTTGTGTAAAAATATCTCCTTTATTGAGAAATCGTGGGTTACCCATCCTCTGCCATCATTCCTGATAACCTGGTTGCACCTCATCTCTTGTTAAGGTGTCCTGCTCATTGGAGCTAGTAGTGGGGTTCAGATTGTCACATCAGTGACCTCAGTGCCAGAGATTTGTGAAGTGTTTATCCAGCCAATAGAATGTGCCATCAGCCCGGTCAAGTCTGATCAGCTTTGCCTTGCATGATTGCTTTAAAATTCATTGTTTTGTTTTTGTCACTTAGATAAGAAATAAGATTGAAGAGTGTAAATCTTTTTGAACAAGGTTCATTAAAGTCTCATGAAGCCTGGATATTCATTGGAGCATAATCGTCTGAAAAATGATATTCCTGAATGGTCACTTAATACCTTAGACATCCTTCTGTTTTTTTAAGTAAGTAATTTGTTCTTTGTCATTATCTTTGTCATTTGTTTTGTTTATTAGATATATTTATAACTATGTTATGTGTGCAAGTATAAACAAATTTGATTATAATTGATTTACACCTTCATTTTACTAGCAGAAGTGGTGATGTTCTCATAGTCTATTGATGACGTGTCCTCATCTGTGATGGAAAATAAATAACTGCACCAAGGAATAAAGCAAAGATTTTACATCAGACTGAAAACCAGTCTGATTAAATAATCAGTTTAATTTGGGCTGTAATGAACATTACGGCAAGATGATTTAGATGGTTGTTATTACCTATTTTGTCAAGTTGTCAAGGAACTCAATTCATTGTGTACCCAGAAAACGCCACACTCTCAATCTTAGCATATGCTTGGTATCGTCTTACCAAGAGAGGAATTTGATATCTGTTCTCCAGTCACTCATCACTAAACATCTCATATTACATTCTACAGCTTTCTTTTTACAATCTGTCCTTCTGTTTCTCCTGGATAAACAGAATAATATAGGAATAGCACAATGCTCTTTTTAAAACACAAAATATTTACTGCTGTCTTTAAGCAAATGTGAAGGATTTAAACTGTTTTAATAGAAACCTCTGCTATATTGGGGGTAATATGAGCACACATCACTGTTAGTAAACTACAGGGCATTCCAGCAAGATTCCTGATTTCTTAATCTAATTTAATCCGAATCCCATCTGTGGACTTTACTCTCTCTAATCAGTCCTGCCATGACCTATGTGATTAGAAAATGAAGCATTTAATTTTGAACCTTAGTCTCAAAAAGACTAATGTCATGGAAATATGTTTTTTGTTTTTACATTATTACTTTAATTGTGTGTCAATGACTATTTTCATTTGTAACGTTCTTAATGACAGAGAAGCTCAATCAACACCGGGAGTCTGCTGAGAAAATCTTAGAAGTAATTACGTTTATCTCTCTGTTAAGTCATCTGTTATAACTACATATTTTATTCTGCCTTTAATAATGTCTGCACTTGATATCTGCATTGATTATTTCTTTGTATTTTTATGTATTTTGGACAGCACCAATGTGTGGACAAGTTAAAAATGCCATGATTTATTTCTAATCTTTCAACATTTTCACACCCATAACGTTAAAATCACAAATGCCTGTTTTATTTAATTTTATGTAATAAACTAGCCCTAGTAACTGTGAAGAAGAAAAATTATACATAAATGCAACATTGGCTTTTGTTCAGCCTTCCCTACTCTGTGGTGTGATAACAGCAGCAATTATTAGTAAATGGCTACTTGTATAGCACTTTATCAAGTCCAACAACCCATTCACGCACACATTCACACCCTGATGGTGGTGAACTATGTTTGTAGCCACAGCTGCCCTGGGGCGGACTGACAGAAGCAATACATTGGCGCCACCTCTGACCACCGCCAGCAAGCATTGGATTCAAGGTTCATCAGTCAGAGCCTCCTGTCCAACACCCCAGAGTTAAGCTTGCAACATACTCCATGGGAAATGATAAATTTGTTCTCTCTTTACTTACCGTAAATTTTAGTTTGACAACAAAAACTAGACACGAGTTTTTGAAAAAACTCATATAAAAACAAAATATGCCTTCTCAGATGTTAAAATCATCTTTGTATGTCTTTATCAAATAAGGCTTGATAAGTTGCAACCTGTGCAGCGACAACTTTTAATCAATTTCAAATGGCAAAATATTAATCTCAAACTTTTAATGTTGGCCCCAAACAATCTTGGTTGTGTTAGGTAATGTGCAGGTATGTGCATTTATGCATGAGCATGTGTGCGTGGAAGTCTAAACCGGTCACCCATGCAAATGACCTGCATAATAGATGAGGTTGCTATCCCTGTGTCATCCTAAGCCTGAAGGAAAGCAAAGGAGAAGAGACGGACAGAAAAAAGGAAAACAACAACTGGATAACGCTCAATCAGGATTTAAATTTTGTCTTGTGGCTTCAGCTATAATAATCGAGAATCATTTGGATCATTTGGAGACACAACTCTAGTGGAAATAATGTGCTAGAAAGGGATACTTTGGTGTCCAAAAACTTCAGCTTTCAATGGGTTCCCCAGTTTTTGGGGTAAAGGTTTTGATGGACTCAGGATCTTCATGATACCATGGTAACCCAAGTGCAAGAGAGAGAATTTTTATTTCTTTCAACAAGTTTATTTGTTTTGACAACATGTGGTAAGGTTTGAAATCTATCTATCTATCTATCTATCTATCTATCTATCTATCTATCTATCTATCTATCTATCTATCTATCTATCTATCTATCTATCTATCTATCTATCTATCTATCTATCTATCTATCTATCTATCTATCTATCTATCTATCTATCTATCTATCTATCTATCTATCTATCTACCAGTTCTCTATAAGTTATCGTATTTACTCATGATTACAAATGATGGCACGATGACACACAGTACCTCTCAGTGTAGTAAACAATATCTAAGTTACTTAAATGTGTTTAACAATTTTAAAGTCTTAGCAAAATTGTACATTTTTTATTTATTTCAGAAGTTATTCTGTGCAGTAACGTGAGGTAAATACTTTGTAATCAACCCTGGCTGCAGTTGAACAACCATGGCACATGAAACCACCAGCTTTGTTTCTTTTGTACACATAAACACAAGCGCGCACATTTTACCAGTATAACATGGTTTCATCTCTCTCCTTTAGCCCTTCAGATAAATCACACTGGGGAAGTGGTGTATCGTGACATCAGTGTGTACGGGGTGGTGGACAAAGCTGTGGTTTTGGAGTGTGGAACAGCGTTACCTGACTTATACATTTGGAGCTTCACTAAGCCGGGCACTGATGCCATCAAAGCAGTGCTTTACGATTTGGGGAAAGGACCAAGGATCCAGAAGTTGGCTAAGATGGTCGGGCCATTGTCGATCCTACCAAACACAGCATCTGTAAGCATAGAGAAACTGCCTCTGGCTGCTCATGGCTTGTTCACCTGCCAGGCTTTCTATGACATTGAGGATGAGCCTATAGTTTACTACTACTATGTACATCTAACTGTCCAAGGTAAGATTCCCTCTAACATATGACTCTACTTAGAAGGATGCTTCAAAGTTAGTGATATTGATGTAACCTTGCAAGCTAATGCAAGGTTACAGAGTGGCAACCTGCACATTATAAATCTGGGCCTGCTCCCTTCAAATCTGTCCAGGTGAATGAGAGACACTCAGCAAAACTTTCCAAGCTGATTGGGGCGAAGCGACACCTAGTGGCTGATTTTAGCCAATCACGGTATACAATGAAAATGTTGCAAGCAGCAGGCGCCACGAGTAACCACAACAAGTTTATGTTGGTCAAAGCACTTCTTGCTGTTCTTCTTTTAAAGAAGAAATTGTTGATTCTGACGGAACATATGTGAAAGCAGCAACTATGCGTGTGTCGTCTAGCACTGCTATATTTGAGTTCTTGCTCTTGTTACAGATGTAAGTCCCACCTCAAACTATAATACTGCAATGTGATCGACCCGAATAGTTTTTGGTTTTGGCCCGAACAGTTGAGATGGGACAAGATGGATTCTCATGTGTTTGTGAATGCACAAATACTGTGAGAATTCAGCTTGCAGGTAAGGGTAATGTCTTCATGACATTGTCAGCTGCTGTTTTTCTGTCTTGATGTTGCTGAGGAGTCAGTGATTTCTATTACCCCTGTTATTGAATATTGGAATAACCCCTGAAAACAGACAAAGACTCACAGAGGAAGACCAGAATTAGTCCAGATGGGAAAAGGTATATATTTTGTAAATCCAAACCTTGGAGAGCTATTTGAGCAAGTTCCAGGTACAACAGTGGAGATCAACTTTTGATGCAATTTTAGTCAGATTTCTTATGCGAGGGGTGCTGGTGCCTATCTCCAGCTGTCAAAGGGCGAGAGGCGGGGTACACCCTGGACAGGTCGCCAGTCCATCGCAGCCTAGGCACATTAGTCAGATGCAAATCAAAGATCAATTCACCCCTCTTTCAAACCATCTATTATCTTTGTTCAAAATCTGGACATAATTGTAGTCCAAGAGTGGCCTTTGTTCTTGAGGTGCAAGTGGACTGCTGAGTCTTGTCCTGAGCTGCTGGCCCTCCTGTGCTGTGCCATGCAGTGATGTAGCTGTTGTTTACTTTCTCCGATGTAGGAATCTGAGCAGTACAGGGTAGGTGCTTGGAAGCTGGGTCTTCCAGAGTTTATTGAAGGTAGACAGGAACACCTCTGTTCTGGTAAGACATGAAAAGAGTTTGGATTGTCTTAAGCATGTTGTGTCCACTGCTAACGTACAATCTTGAACTGGAGAGACAGAGTGTTGACAAAAGCATCCAAGAGCCATTTGATTAAGTACTCTGTTGGCTAACATTTATAGGTGGCCCCAATTCTATTTCATTAGAGAGACAGTCTGGGACAAGAAACCGTCTTTGTTTGCTGCTGATTTTTCCATATAACGCTCTGTGGTGCCAACCTCAGGGTAAAAGTCTGAAAAGTTTGTGTGCAGGATGTGTAGGGTCTGCAGAGGCAGCCTTTTCCTGACCCTAGACCTGGATGGAAGGTCGGCCTCAGTAATCTTCTCTGCAAACCTGTTTGTTCCTTGCAGTTTTAACCTGTCCTGCTTTGTGGATGAGTCAAACCACGCAGTGATGGATGAACACAGGACAGACTGAATGATGGCAGTGTAGACGATGATTAGTAGCTCCTGTACAAGGTTGTACATATTGAATTGAAGTACAGTCTTAGCTGGCATTCTTTTGAAAAGTGCCTATGTGTGAGGACCAGCTCAGCTCCTGAGAAAGGATGGTTCCAAGGACTCAGAAATGACTCACAACAGACAGAAGAAGACAGCAGAAATGATCTTATCTGTATTTTCGCGTGCATTGTGGGATCCCAATACATTCCCTATTTGGATGGAAACCACTGTGGTACTGTTTGATCATTTAATCATGTGAATGATGTAAATTTCTAGAACAAAATTTTGATTATTTCAAACAATCTGTTTAATGAATTATTATAAGCAAACCGAGATTATGTGACTTATAGCGTCATGTAGTGCAAAAATATCGTCAATGCTGGCATTGGCAAAAAAAACTAAATTAGCTCCTTTTCCAGGAAATGGACAATGACTGACCAAGAGGAAACATCTTAAACTCAAAGCACTGACCCATGAGCACCAGGCAGGGGATAAAGATCTGGCTGCTGCTAATCATTTAGTGATGTCAAGTTGTTTATGAAAAGAAAATTCAGTCTAAAATTACTCCTCTTATGAATGCTGGTATAAAGTCCTTCTTAGTCAAATCGTCAGTGTGTGGCGATTTTGCATGGCTGCCAGGTTAAGGAGTCTTTTACATTACTACTGGTGTCAGATATCATAGTAATTGTGCTTTTGAAAGTAAAAATGCTAAATTTCTATAATATTACACACCTGAAACATCACTGACACCAGCGATTCTGTTTCAAATACAGTTCCCATCAGCAAACCATATCTCGTGTTGAGCGAAGTATCTCCATTGGAAGGATCTCCTATATGGATGAACTGCAGTGTGGAAAATGGCTCTGAACCAATCCAATACATGTGGCAACATCAAACTCTCGATGAAAACATCTCGAACTTCTCACTGAGCAACGGCAGCATCTTCGCTGTGACCAGCATCAGCCGAAACCACACGGGCTGGTACCAATGTGAGGCCAGCAATGCTGTCAACAATGAGACCTCTGACCGCTTACTGTTAAATGTCACATGTAAGTAATTTGGATTTTCTTTGGTGAGTCCGCGTGCATGACTGCATGCGTGTGTGTGTTTGTTTGTGTGTGTGTGTGTGTAGTGAGGGGCTTAGTGCCTCTTACTTTAAATGAATCCTCTGTATCTGCCATTGAATGAGGATTTGTAGAAAAACATTGACTGTGTGGGTTTTTTGGATTTCTGTACATTTTATATACCTTTTATATTTTGTCTTGTAACTTTTTGACATTAATATTTTTCAGTTGGCTTGTATCTTTTTTTTTTTTTTTTTACGTGTTTCACCTGTTTTTTTTAATTTATTTTTTTTATCTGTGATCAGTACACCATTGCTGACTCAGTAATACTCTACCCAGGGCTTTTACTTTCCAATTCTCTCACTTCACTGTTACAGCATGCTGTTTCTTGCAATTCATCCAACAACTCTGTCTCACATCTTGATGTGGAGTTGCTTAATGTTTCACCATTATTCTTACATGTTTATCTAAATATCGGTTACGCTTATAATTTGGTCATTCCTTTACAAACTCCCATAAATTTGATGCTAAATAGGAAATTGCAAATATTGTTGTTGTTAAAAGCTTGAGCCACCCCCTCTTCTGAACAAGGACAAGCATTGGTTTCAGAACGCTGAGCCCTTCAACTGAACAATTTTAATTTTATAGCAATAGTTACTTAATGCTAAAAGAAACTGCAGAAAAATTACTACATTGTAGTTGATAAATTTTTTGCCACTGCAAGTTTGCGGACAAATCAGCAAAACTTGTTATGTATGATAATCTGACCTGTTTCAATAAACTTTACGGGTGATATCAGAACTACAGATAATGATTAAAAAAGGTAATTAATATTGACGAGTAATGCTAACCCCAGGAGTATGGTTACAAAAAAATTAAATAAAACTGGACACCCTTTGTTGTTACACTTTTGGACAAATGAATATATTATCATCTAGACGTTTTTCTGCTTAGGATGCCTCAGGATGTATGTGCATTTGAAATTGCATAACTAATATAAGGAGTATCACACCAAATGCACATAATCAGAAAAATATTATTCAGCAATCTGAAGAAAATGTGTCCAGTTTAAACCTCAGATATTTAGCTTGGTGTGGTCCTGACCGTTGACATGAAAATAACAGATCCAATGAGCTCCCTGGGACCTTCAAAAATAATATTGTAGCAACAGATTGAGTGTTTTAAAATATTTAAAGCAATTCCTTGCTGAAAGCACAATGTCAGAAGCTAAAAGAAACTGACAAAAACCCTATGACGTCTTCAGAGGACCTATAGGCTCTTGCTACCATTAATATAGAAATGACCCAATGCATACGGGAAAACATCCGTAAGCACAGCTGGCTGAAAACTAAGAAATCAAAAGTCCTCAGCAGAGTCAAGTCACCCCACAGCATCTCAATAATCAACAATAATATAGAACTGAATACTTCATGGCATGTTTTTTTTCAACTGTATATCTTATCTGCTATGTGGCTTGAGTTTGACCTGAGTTTGAACTCACACTGAACTGCCTCAGTGGAGGCAATCTGAAGCGAAGGTGCCATTACGTCCTGCTAAAACGGGCTGACTGCACGCACAACAGCACATACCTGTGCTCACTTTGATAACAAGGTTAGAAAACTGCCTCACTAATCCAAGAAGTCGTTGAAATATGAGAGAAAGGGTGGTGGCGCCGGGGCAAAAAAAAATGTGACCCATGTACAGAGGCCTCAGTCCCTGGAGCAAGTGTCACAGGTTCAAGTCCCAACGCATATACCTTTGCTGCATGTCGCTCCTCTATCGCTCTTCGCCTATTTCCTGTCTGGTGACGGTTAAATAAAGGCCACAAGAGCCATAAACATATAGAAAAAAAAGAAATATGTAAGACAGCGTGTTAACAAACATTTAACTACAGCTAAAAAAAAGCATGTGGCAGAATAAAGCATGTTTTTTCCATCAGATTTTGCTGTCCTCAGTTTTTTTCTAAATACTTTTCCTCCAGTTTTCATTTTCTACTTAAATGTTTCGTCTGTTATGACCTCTGAGACTTTTTTTTTTCCTACAAGAAATTTTTAAAGATTTTGATCAAGTTAACATAACTTTTCACAGACATCTGGCAAATAAAGAAATATTCCTCATCGACGTACTGACTCCTAAAAAAAAAAATGTAGTTTAAAAACGAGGCAGGAGAAGTCCTTGGGAAAATAAAATAACATCTCTGGTGTAAGTGTGTATCTCTGATCTTCGGTTTTCCTCTGTGTTCATGTTTTTTTTATTTTTATTTTTTTTCAGATGGTCCAGATGAACCTCAGATAGATGTGACTCCATACCATATAACAAAGCATGGATACTCCGCTCTGGAGAATGAGACGGTTTCCATGTACTGTCAGGCCCAGTCCAACCCAGCCAGTCAGTACATCTGGCTTTACAACAACTCCCAAATTGACTCCAGCCCACTATTCACTCTTGACAAAATCCTCCGAGCCCACACTGGCAACTACACCTGCTTGGCCCAGAACTCCCTCCTCCACACCCAGTCCAGTAAAACCCTCAGCCTGACTGTCTACTGTGAGTGCTCACCTCTGACCAGACCTTTTATTTAACCATCATTTTCTCGTGTTATGCTCTGTTGTCAGTCTCGTTTATTTCCCTGCAGACCCCCCTGATGGCTCCCCCTTGTGCTCCGTGGAGCCTGCTCTGAATCACACCGCTCTCATGCTCCTCTGCTCCTGGCTTGGAGGATTTCCCTCCCCGTCCCTCCACTGGACCGGAGACTCTACACAGGCGGGACAGAAACAGGCTGATACGGGGCAACAAACACCTCTACTAACTATGACGGTTTCGTCTGAGAGTCTGAATCTTAACAGCAGCTCGTTCACATGCGTCGGCTCCCATCCTGCTCTGCGGCGTCCTGCAGAGTGCAGCACACAAACACGTGAGAACACCAACATTAGGACTGTCGGGACAAACCGGAGAGAAAGCTTGCACTCTTCACTTTTTCTTTCTCCCATGCCAGATATCCCTCCTGTGGAGCCAGTGTGTTTCACCAACGTGACCAGCGACAGGCAGTATCTGAGGCTGTCCTGCTCCTGGGATGGGGGGGTACCCAAAGCCCTGGTGTGGTGGGAAGGGCCGGAGGACCAAAGCAAGGGGGGGACAAGAAAACTCCAACACCCTGGTCCTCCGCTACGGGGCCGCCCTCAGCGGGAAACCCTACACCTGCTACGCCAAACACCCACTTCTGGCTGCAGCAAAGACCTGCAGGATCACACTGGGTTAGTGCTCATCATCCCTGTACAGAACAATGGGAGTGGACATGATATGCAAATAAATGCACGTTTTTTTTTTTTTATGTGCACAGAAACCTACATAGCAGCAACGACGCGACAACCATCTTTGTAGAAACTATTTTTTAAACTAATGCAGTTGCATATACAGGCTGATATTTTTTTTCCTGAAAAGCATATTATTCACAAACGAAATGCTAATAGTGTTTAAACAACAATAAAAAATAATGGCTTTTGTATGAACTACAGATGCTCGGATCAGGATTTGTTTGTTGTTGTTGATTATCCAAGAGCAGGAATTAGTTTCTATTTCATCCCAGTCTGATTCTTAACTAATGGCTTTTAATAGTTAAAAGGTGTCATAAAATAACCCATGACATTTCTTCAGTACCACATGGTCTTCGTTAATGTGGGTCCTAATTCAACTCCCTTACCGATGATCTTATGGATCGTGAGGTGACTGATATTTTCTCCCAGCTGACGTTGCTGTAGGGCAGCCTTAATATTCACCTCCAATGTGTTCACAAGTTTAACAGCTTGAGAAAACAATTACAATCTTCTGATAAGTCATTTGGTGCTTAGTCATAACACTATTTGTCTCCTCTCTCTCGCTACATCTGCTATTTTCTCCTCTGCGTAGTTTCCGTCAGTAAGCCGAACCTCCTGATGAGTGATGCATCCCCAAAGGAGGGATCTACAATCCGGATGCACTGCAACGTAGAGAAGGGGACTGAGCCGATTCATTACGTGTGGCAGCATCAACCTCATAATGGCAGCTTCGTGACGTTCGGAGAGGGTAGCAGCGGCTTCATTAACGTGACAAACGTCGTCCGTAACCAGACTGGCTGGTACCGCTGCGTTGCAGGCAACGCCGTCAACAGCGAGAGCTCAGAGCAATTATGGCTCAACGTCACATGTAAGCAGCAAACCATCCCCAGGCAATTTCTATCCTTCCATGTTTGGTTTTGGTTTGAAAATTCAACCCATACTTTAGCCTATGCCTTCACTTATATATTCACCAAGATTGTTCCCCTTAAACTTTAACATTCCATTTGCTCAGATCAAATATAATTACATAATGACAGATAAAAGCTGTTGAATGGATTCTCTGTTTTATACGTCGTCCAATAGATTCAACTCTACAACCGAAACATTTTCTTCTCCGATCTGTTTGTAATTGTAGTTTGCCTTCTTTGCTTTGGATTCCACAAATCAAATGTACTTTACTGTTACCTGCAAAAATAGCCCTACCAAATTAAACAATTTCCGAACTCATGACAACCAAACTTCAAAGTATCTAATTGGAATTTATTTTAACATTTTACCAAAGTAATGCAATACTGGTAAATAAAAGGAAGATGATGAAAGGCTGTCAAAGGTCTTAGAGTGAAAAGAGCTGAAATCAAATGCTTGACACACAGCTCAGATTTTTATCAGTGACACGCTTGAATAAAGGAAAGCACACCTAACCGCCTTTAGAAATTCATTTTTTAAATAGAGGCATTCTTTGTAGGATTTGATCTCGGTATAAAAGCAGCAGTTTGTGAAAGCTTTTCAGAATTAGATGCTTTTTCTTCAGCAGGGACAGGATATCTGGTCAATGTGGCTGGACGTAAAAAAAGGGCAAACATGGAAGATAACCTGTTTGAGGCTGCAAAAAAAAAAAAAAAAACTGGAGATAGGAGCAACGGTTTACCTTCCAGAAGGACAAAACAACTAAACAGATATCCAGAGCTACAATGCAACTGTTGGGATTAAACAATATTTTTTTGTGTTAGAATCCTGTTGTCAATGCACAGAAGAGCGACAGTATTTTGCAGAGACAGTTGTGCAAACATTGCTGTCGCATGTGTAATTGCACCAAACGGTGGTTCTCCAAGGTACTGACTCAGGCCAGCTGCATACAAATGCATCTTTTTAAGTTTTGTATTTGCAAAAAATCACAAACCCCTTGTATGATTTTTCCACTTAACAATTAGGCTCTGCTTTGTGTCTATAATCTAAAATCAGAATAAAAAATACATTAAAGTTTATATTTGTGGCATGGCAAAAATGATAAAAGGTCAAAGAACAATTTTACTTCTCCAAGGCACTTTATAATTTTTTACAAGAAGACTAAACTTCGATGAAGCTGCCATTTTTTGCAATAACATTTTTTTTTTTTTTTTTTTTTACAAAAAACAAAGAATTGGTCAAAACCAAATAAAGTGGAAGAAAATGAATTAGTCATCTTGGTTAATCAGTGAATGGTTTCCGACAACACAGCTGCCCTACTCTGTTGTTATATTACTAACGGAGCTGTTCCTAACATTGGTTATATTATCTCTGCTCAGTCGGTCCAGATGCTCCTCGGATTGACGTGGCTCCCTCCAGCGTCGTGCAGCGGGGATACGCAGCACTGGAGAACGAGACGGTTTCACTGATGTGCCTGGCCCAGTCCAATCCAGCCAGCCAATACGTCTGGTTCCACAATGACTCTGAAGTGTACACTGGGCCCCAGCTCACCATCACCAAGATCCTGCGTGCACACGCTGGTGACTACACCTGTGTGGGACAAAACTCCTACCTGAACACGCGGTCCAGGAAAACCATCACCATGACTGTTCACTGTGAGTGAGACTTTTCAAATCAGCTGTATCTGTGATGCCTCCCTGTAAGCTCCTGGGCTTAAACCAAATCTGTGTCTAGCGTGTGTAAAGTATATAGAAATCTGACAGAAATCACATTTTTTATAATTTCAAAAGAACCCTCTTTGATTTTAGCTTGATCAAGTCCAAAGTTTTCTGCTGGTTTAATCCGGCTAGGCTCTCTTTTCATCTAAAACCCTCTTATTTCTAGTTTCAATCGTAAAACTCTGGCAGTCTTCAAAGCAGACTCAAAGGAGGTATAGGGGCGTCTTTCCAGCATCACATAGATGATTTAAATAATAATGAAAAGCTCCAAAATGTGCATCTCTTTTCAGATTTGTCTAACCCTTTCACACAGATTCTTGTAGTTCCTATAAAATTACTTTGATCAAATAACAGAACAAAAATCTCAAGAGAGGAAGACAAACGCTAAAACATTAAAGGGTAGTTCAGGTCTTTCTTTTAGTAGAAATCCAGATTAGTTAAAGAACGGCTGAAGCATACAGCTGGCCTAGCAGGACTCAAAGCTGTTCTAGTGAACAACAACCAGTCTGAAAAAAATTTAGGGTGAATCACTCAAATGCTATTGAATGAACCCTTAAATAAAAATCTTGTTTGCACGGGGCTCTGCTAATTATTCACACCGGAAATTAAAGTAGAAGGCGCTGTGCCACCAAAGTGTGAAAATTCACTAACATGGCAAACTGCTTAGGCTACTGTATTATTTTTGCTCTTTACATTGCTTTTATTTTCGTATCAGATATTTGCTCTGATGCTGTACATGTTTCACCCAGGAGGATTATTGGTGGTGCACCTTCTTCTATATCCATTTCCTGTCGGAAAGCTGCCCAATAGAAGCATAGATTGGATGTTTTTGATATTAGAGTTGGTTTAAAATGGAGAAAAAAAATGCTTTTGGTCTTTGCCCGTCTCAGACTAGCTGTTAGCTTTAGCCTTTACACTCAGTGGAGACATTAACACACTTTTCTGCAGCAGATATTTACTGCTTTTACCAGCTTAATAAAAAAATTACCCCAAAACCCCTAAACTTATAGTGTTTTCACTTACATCAACAAATCAAGACCAAAAATTAGTATTTTTCTCATTTCACGGACTAATGTCTCTTTTCAGACAACTTACTTTAATCATTAATCAATGTCAGATATCAGGGTAAATATACCAGATATATTTTATTTAGAGGAACATTTTGTTCATCTCATTTCTATTTATGTTTGAATGATTTAATTGAATTGGAACAGAAAATTTAATTTAATGTTTACCAAATAGTTTTTTATGTGATACTTGGTTGTTTCAAGTATTTCTGAAATTGATATTCTTTTTATTATAATTATTTAATTTCTGAAATTGATTTATTTA
This sequence comes from Fundulus heteroclitus, assembly GCF_011125445.2. NCBI lineage: Eukaryota > Metazoa > Chordata > Actinopteri > Cyprinodontiformes > Fundulidae > Fundulus > Fundulus heteroclitus. The sequence continues at coordinate 21,669,922 of NC_046371.1, forward strand.
TTATTTGTTAAATGTGTTAAATTTGTTAATTGTCTGAAATAAATTCCTTTCATCATCATCATCATCAATGTGAAAAAAGAGATGATGAAGTATTATTCTAAAATTAAATTTGAACGATTCTTTTACTTAAATTTGATTAAAAAGATTTTTCAAAAAAAGTCATTTTGTAATTTAATTTCCACATGGACATAAACCTCTGGGTGCCGTTTACTCTTTGTCCCATCCATCCAGGAAGCAGATCATGTTACTTTACTAGTTGCTGTTCTGACAACCTACAGCTAGAAATGATTAGAAATGGTAACATGTAACATTTTAATGTAATGTAATGCAACCTTAGGTAGTGAATATGCACAAATTATTAGAACACTACCCTTCCCTAATAACATATTTAATCCCTGCAGATCCACCTGACGGCTCCCCCGTCTGCTCTGTGGAGCCGGCCCTGAATCACACCTCGCTGAGGCTGCTCTGCTCCTGGCCCGGTGGATTCCCCTCCCCGTCCCTCCACTGGACAGGAGACCTGATCCCTGCAGGACAACAACAGCTCAACAAAGAACCACAAACAAGTCCATCCAGCTCAAATATCCTGCTGCCCTCTGGAGGTTTGACTCCTAACAGCAGCTTGTTTACGTGTCATGGCTCCCACCCTGCTCTGAAGCAACAGACAGAGTGCAGCACACGCACCAGTGAGTCCAGAAAGTTGCTGAAAATGATATATGACATAAAGTAGCTTATGTGTGTAAGCTATCCCATTTTATTCCTCCTACATTAGAGACACCGTCAGCAGAGCCCGTGTGTTTCTCCAATGTGACGAACGACAAACAGTTTCTGATCCTGTCCTGCTCCTGGGAAGGAGGGGTCCCAAAAGCCTTGCTGTGGTGGAAGGGCCCAGGTGGTCAGGGCAAAGACGGAGAAGAGAGCGCTAATGTCCTGATTGTTCGTCACAGCACCTTTCAGTATGGGAAGCCCTACATGTGCTATGCCAAACATCCACTTCTGGTCCAGACCAAAACCTGCGGGCTTACGCTGGGTCAGTGCTCATGTTCACGAATAGCAACAGTTGCAGATGTAGCCTATTTTCATGCATGGTCTGAGCTGGAAAGACATGAGAACTGTCACAGGTATAAAGCACAACAGTGCCAGAGCCTTTAAATGCAATAACAAAACAACACAACACTTTGTCTGTATTTTCTTGTCCAACTAGAAGTTTGACCTTTTGTAAAAAATTATTCACCTTCTTCGTAAGTTTTACGGTGAAAATAATTTTACCAACACAACTTAATTAGAAGGAGCAAACTATTTCTACCATTTTTACAAGACCAAACAAGACTCGAAAGTGCAAAGGTGCATGGGTTCCGATCTCACAGTTGATAACGCAATAAAAAAAATTAACAACCCAACATTCTTAAGTTTATAAGTAAAAAGAATTCTGAAAGAAATTTGGAGTTGCAGCCAGCTTAAAAGTAAACGTAGCAGATATACTCTTAACAAAAACCTCACCCATGACAATGTACAAAAGCACCGTTTTCCTCTGTAGTGTGAGATGTTTCCCGTAATAAGTGCAACCACACAGTATGCACATATATAATGTAAGCTTTTTCTGTTTTGTTCACATTCATACATGTTAGAACGTGTACTGTCAGAGGAACATCAGTAGTTTTAATGTATGACATACATTCACAATTATTGTCTTTCTTCTCTATCCTCTCCGTAAGAACACGTCACATCACAGCATTTGTCACACAGTTGACATTTGCAAGGCAAAAGTACAGGTCTTAATAACATTCAGGTTATTTTTCTAAATGCCATTTTATGTTTTATCTTTCTTTAGTTGTCTCATGGTTAAATTATATTTTATTTTCGGACTTTAACGTTTTTACATTGTTACAGACAATCTTGTTTCCTTTGTTCGACATGTTGATCTATTTGTTTCATAATTCTTTACACATTTACTTAGCTCAGCATTTTTTGTTGTTGTGACTGTTAATTGCTGCTTTCAGCCTTGTTCTTTTGTATTACCCTCTAAAAAGCATTTTGTGTTACATCTGACAGTAAAAGAGCTTTATACATCATTTCTGACTGATTCATTGTAGTTATTTTTTTTTTTTTTACAGTGCCTGTGAGTAAACCATCCCTTCTGATAAGAGACCCATCCCCAGTGGAAGGATCTACAGTAGAGATGCGATGTAACGTAGAAAATGGGACTGGACCTATCCGGTACGTGTGGCAGCAGGAGATTCAAAGAGGCAACATCACAATTTTTGCCCAGGGCAGCAACAGCAGCATCATCACCCTGACCAACGTTAACCGGAGCTACAGTGGCCGGTACCGCTGTGTAGGCAGCAACTTCATCAATACTGAGAGCTCTGACTGGGTGTTTCTGGATATCATCTGTAAGTTCTATTTACATCTGGGTAAATTATGCTCATTTGTAGGAGTTTCTCATCTTTTCAAACGTGTTATCTTTTCTTGCTGTAAGAGAAATGTTTCCATGAACTATTTAGAAACCGCATGAACCCCCCTTCTCTCTCAGCACAAAAAAAAAAAATCCTTTATTGCTCGGGATTCAATTTGTACGCTTTGTTCTCCAGTATTTCTTAGGTGATACATTTTAAGACGTTTAGTACTTACCAGATACTTTCCTGAAACTTTGCGCTAACCTTGGAAGTAACCAGTAAATCCCACGAAGGTTTTAGGAAAGTTACCTCTTACCTCTAGGAAAGTACCTATATGATGGAAACATTTCCTACATAGTACAGACGGGTTCCTCAAAGAACGTGATTAGTTCCACAACATGTTCTGGAAATGTAAAGTTCGACTAACGATCCAGGAAAGTGCCTGGTAAGCTCCATAAAGCTAACTTCTAGATATAGTCTGTGCCATATTGCAGGATGCTTTCTTAGAAACTCATATACTATGTTTAGTAGATATCATTCAGCCCTTGGCTGTGTTTGTGGTCTTTTTCCCCCTCCAGTTGGTCCAGATGTTCCTGAGATAGACGTAACTCCACACAGCATAACCGATCGAGGGTTCTCCGCTCTGGAAACTGAGTCTGTGTTGTTGTCATGTCAAGCCCCGTCCAATCCAGCCAGTCAGTACATTTGGTACTACAACAACTCCCAGGTGTACACTGGGCCGCAGTACACTATTGCCAAGGTCTTTCGTGCACACACTGGTGACTACACCTGCTTGGCGCAGAACACCCGCCTGAATACCCGCTCCAAAAAAACAGTCAACCTCATTGTCTTCTGTGAGTGTGATGTCTGACATATTTCATATCGATATTTAAATTAGTTACTTTTTATATATTGGGAGCAAGACAAAGTAAGACTTTGTCACTTTTATTTAATCTCAATTAACTCAAAGTCTTTTACAATTGCATTTTCAGTTTAAAACCTCCTGTTTAGAGTAGCTGGTTCATGTTTTCCTTTGTGTGCTTCATTGGATAGGTGGAGTCAAAGGAAACCATTTGTTCATGCAATGTTCTTAAGTATAATTTAGCAATAGACATTCAGTGCATGCGAAAACTCAGGTCGGAGACAGTACCAACACCAATATTAACCTCGTTCAGTCTACTTTAACACTGATCTCTGAACTTAGCATGTTTGGGAGTAAAAACATCTTCTCTTCTATCTACATTGCACTTAAGGATATTCCTAACTGCCTGTAATTATATTTTCTGTATGGGACTGCGGTCATGTGTTGACACAGAAATATAAGTTGTGTGTCATTAACTTACATATGGCAAGAGACGTAGTAAAACTCATTAGACTGCATAAGGGGGACCATATTGGAATTTAATAATAGTGGTCTGGAAATACAGCCTTGAGGAACCTCATTTGATCTGCATACATTCACATTTATAATTGCTCTAACAGGCCATGTGGGAACCAGTTCAGTACAGTACTTGACATAATTGTGTTATTTCAAAATGATGGTGGAAAATGCATGTGTCCTGACCAGTGACCAGTTAGTACCAAGATCCTTATCCTGGTTTTTCCTCCCTGTTCTTTATGCTTATCGTGTAATTTATTTGCTATGTTACATTTCCGGTATTTAAAACAAAATTACTTCTTGATCATTCAAAAAACACGTTCTTTATATTAATCTTGTATGATTGGTGCAAAATAAATAAAAGCTACAAAATGTAGCTATACATCTCACTAAACTAACACATGTAACTCAACTGAACTAAAACAATTATACGTCAGATATTGATGTGTACAGTGGGAACCTGTATTTATTTGTGTTATTTAGCTAGTTTTATGTAGTTTAATTGTTTTCTTTTAAGAAACACAAGGGTGTGACATCTGAATTGAAATAAACTGCTTTGACAGCCACCCTAAAGAATAAATTTGCTTTTTTTTTGTTGGGTTTGTTTTACCCTAATGACTTCAAACAAGAGTTCATTGATCTATTCTATATTCCCCACCCGGACCCTCCAGACCCTCCACCCGGGCTCCCCTCCTGCTCTCTGGAACCAGCTCAGAATCACACTTCTCTAAGGCTTCTCTGCTCCTGGTCGGGTGGATTCCCTTCTCCGTCCCTCCGCTGGACTGGGGAAGCAATAAAAGCGGGTCAAGAACAAGAGGAAACAGGACAGCAGTGGAGCGTACAAAGCAGTGCTCCCCTCTTGTTGCCCTCTGAAGGCCTGATTCCAAACAACAGCTTGTTCACATGCGTCGGAGAACATCCTGCGAGAAAACAGCTGGCAGAATGCAGCACACGCACATGTAAGCACAAATATTAAGATGAATAAGCAACACCGAACAGAAGTAAAGGAGACATTAATGTTGTATGTTTAGATTTTCTAAGTTCTTGCGTTTTATTTCTCCATACAGATATCCCCCCTGCAGAACCGCTGTGCTTCGCCTACGTCACAAACAATCAGCAATATCTCATGCTGTCCTGCTCCTGGGATGGAGGGGCCCCAAAGGCCTTGGTGTGGTGGGAGGGACCAGGGGGCCAAAGCAAAGGAGGACAAGAAAACTCCAACATCCTGGTCCTCCGTTATGGGGCCGCCCGAAGCGGGAAACCCTACACCTGCTACGCTAAGCACCCGCTTCTGATGGAAGCAAAGAGCTGCACGCTCACACTCGGTCAGTCCTCGTCCTCACTGTACAAAACAATAAATAAACAGACGGGAGTTTTTTTTCTTAATACCTTATGCGTTTTATGTATAGAGGCCCCCGTCCTGTTGACGCAGCGCAGAGTCGTGTCTGTGTACGAAGGGAGTGACGTGCAGCTCACCTGCAATCTGAGAGCCAATTACCTTCCAGCCAACGACATCACCTGGTTCAACAATCAGGGCGTGGACGTCCGAGAAACCTCAAAGTACATGCTGCTGCGAACGTCCGCCTGGGCCAACCTGACCGTGAGAGACGCCGAAGAGACGCAGGACAGCGGCGAGTACAGATGCTCCACTTCCAACGCGGTGGGAGGCGCTGAAGTCAACGTCACTCTGGTGGTCAAGAGTAAGAACAGCTGCTCTTTGGATAGCCTGGAAGAGTAACTCCGACAGCTGTCAGACCAGTGAAGTGCATATTTCTGTTTGCTTTGCCCTTGTATCAGAACACCCAGCGCCGCCCAATGCAACCCTGATCAGAGCGATGTACAACAGCCGCCATCGTAACGAGGTGGAGCTGGAGTGGCAGGTAGAGGATGTGGAGGAGAACGGAGGTTGGACTGGTTTCCACCTGGAGCAGCGGTGGGTGTCCGAGCGACCTAATAGGAGAGGAAGCAGCAATGAACCACAGGTGCAGATGGAGGAGAGGGCCGGTCCCCAAGACTGGTCCCGTATGGTCATCCAGGATCCAAGCATCAGGAGTTACACAGTTCGAGGGCTGATCCCAACTGCTACCTACCAGTTCCGCGTAATATCCATCAACCACCGCACCATCGGACACCCCTCAGTCGCCAAGACTCCAGGTAACAGAGAGGAAACGGAAAGTTTAGTGATAATTTTGTGGCATTTTTGCTATCAAAGAAACAATGACATACACTTCACCCCCATATGGCTTACACTTGCGTCCCCCTCAAGTTTGTTTGCTTGTTTCTATCTTTCAATAAAAGCAGCATTTTTTATGTGCTGGAATGATAAAGAGGGACCCATTTTAGGAAGAATCAAGGATGCAATATCAATTGTGAACAAAAATGCATAAAAGTTAAGAGAGTTACTGACCACAATGGGATAATGGTTTGGTTTTTTATTGTATGAGACAAAACCCGTTCTTGATTTATTTTTATTTTTGTTTTTACAATTTAATACACTTGGTGAGTTTTATAGCTGTGGATTTTGTTTTCCTTGCAGAGTTAGACTTTATATTTAATCTGTGTTCAACTGTGATGTTTTTGCAGTGGAACTGCGTGACAACGTGTACCCGGCTGTGGTTGGAGCCGCTGTCGGTGGGATGCTCTTTGCAGCCATTCCTACTGTGCTGCTGCTTGTGTACATCATACGGAACCACAAAAGCAGTCCTCGTGAGTCCCACACATTAAAGGCTCTTTGAGAAGGTCATAACCTGGGAATATGTTGTCGTCAGTAACTGTTTACATCTTCATTTAGTATAAATCCAGATTAGCTGGTCCCAGAGGCTAAAGCTCATGGCCAAAGTGGCCCTATACCGTCATCTATAAACAACTTCAGACCTAAAAACTGTTTTTTAAGACAGTAGAAGCCCACTTTGGTCTTTTACCATCTTGGATATTAGCACATAGCTTTAGCTTTCAGGATCGACTAAACTCAGTTTATATTAAAAGATGTCAAGGTACTTAGCTACTGAAGAACACATCCACTTTGTAACCTTTTAATGGAGCCTAATTTGAAAAATCCTGAACTGTCGCTTTAAAACGGATACTGAACTAGGTGGTGCTATATTAATGGTCTGTGTTTTCTGCCCTCAGGACTACGTGCAATGCTGTTTGGCCGGTGAGTATTTCAGCATTTACTGTATCTAAAGACAAATCAGCAATTTATTTTTCCATACACCTAACTATGAGAATGTTAGACCGTCAAAACTCCCAAAACTTCTTCATGTTGTAGACAGAAAAAGTTAGATACTGTTCAACCAGCTTTAAACCCAACCACAACAGATTAATGAGCAGCTCACTCCTGGTTTGCTGGTTTTCATTAGCTCATCTGCATTTTTACAAAGGATTTGTGGAAATGCAGTGTGTAGATAAGCATTTTTAAATATACTCTAGCTTTCTGGCACATGCTTTGTTTAAAAGGATTTATATTCAGTGTTCAGTGATTATAAATAATGTGATTTGCCGATTTAGTTTGGCCCTAACAATTACATACAGTCTTTGTATTATTCAGGAGTAAATAAGAAATTAGTTTTCTGTGTACCTTTGCAAACACCTATTTATCTATAAATGCACTTTATTTGTTTTTGCTTGCTATTCCAGGCAACACAGTCAGTCCAGGGAAAACATTAATTTCCCAGAGGATGAGGCGGTTGCAGGTTCAGACGGTGGACTACAGAACACTACTGGATCACCGAGTCCAGGCAAGATAAACTCACACCAAACACATTTATGTTCAGTCCAAGCACAGATTCTAAATGTGATCACAACGTAGCGACTAGCTAAATTTTACCTGCTGACCTACCTGATGCTGGGGCACGGTTTTTCAGGTATGGCAGAACCAAAAGTGTCATCTCTTCCCACCGCTTCATCCCCGTCACACATCGGCCAGGATCTCCCACTGCAGACGTAACGAGCCCCTTACCGCCATCTTCTTTAAGGCTGGAGGATTATCTTATGAACCCAAATCGTTTGGCTATAACTAAAACCCATATTTATTTTTATAGCCTGTACAACGTTTTTTTTTAATGACACCAAGGGCTTTTATTAATGTGTGAGCAATTTAAATTTATAATCTGTTTAGGTAGTGATGAAGATTGATTTTTGAGCTAACTTTTCCACAGCTAAAGAACAAAGCCAGAAAAAACAAAGCTATATGTCTGAATGTCACAATAATTTTAAGCAATAAATTACATGCTGAAATAAGGTGTGTTTTTTTTTAAATACAAAAGTGTTTGCTATCTTTACAAACATATACAGATACAGATACAAACATATCTCCAGAAAGTGTAATGTTGTCCATGCTATCCAGGCACTCTACTGACTCTTAGCTCTACAGAATGCACTCTTGGTATTTTACATTAGATGTTTTTTTTTTCATTGCATCACTAGAAACACAATTTTCTCTATTGCATCTGTAGAATCACAATGTAATAAGGAAGAACCTCCTCCATCTTCAAACTAATGTTTTTTACAGATTAAAGCTGTGCCTGTATGCTGTCTTTATCTTGCCACCCCCTCGCTGTACCCGAGTTCCCTCTTTGTCCTTCTTCTTGAGATTTGATGGCGGTTGGTAAAATTCTTTTAGTGCAACCCCTCTGTGTCCTGTAAGTGTTGACTTCATTAAATTTATCCATTCAACATGACACCATGCTATGTGTTAATTAAGTTTCAGGCACCACACCTGCGAGCTTGCCTCTTGTGGTGTTCCAGACATAGAAATAAGTGAACCATTAAGTTTGGGGTTGGTAGATACCTTTGGGTCTGATGATGCTCCTATGTGGTGGAGAATGTTGAGGTTGTTAAGTATGTAAATAGAGGAAATATAACAGTTCACCTATAGGGGCCGCTGTGTAAAGAAGAAGGGCAGGGCTGTTGGATGAAAAATAAAGTTGCCGTGTGTTCTTTCCAGTAATCTGCTTGAACATTCTTTTATTTTGAACCAGTGTATCATACACGACACCTCTCTCCTGTCCTGCAATCAAGTTCATTCCACATACCTGTTTCCTGCTCTTTACAAGCTCTCCTGTCTTGGGGGGTCGTGGCCGTGTGGTTAGAGCAGCGTGCTTGCACTCAGAGAAGGATGCAAGTACCCGGTTCAATCACAGTGCCTGCACTCTGGGTCCCTGAGCAAGACCCTTAACCCCAGATTGCTCCCCGGGCGCTGCACATGGCAGCCCACTGCTCCCCAAGGGTGATGGGTTAAATGCAGAAAGCAAATTTCATTGCAATGTATGTTTCAATGACAATAAAGATGATATTACTATTACTACTTTCTTTAATCGGATATAGTGTTTCCATTGTGGTTGATGCTTCAATTCAGAGGTTGCTGGTAATAAACACTCAAAAATTGTTTGCCAACAGGTATTAAACTAGATGACATTGTCTGGTGTGATTGGTTCTCTATGAAAACTGAGTTAAAATTGTAAAAAAGTCCAAGGGCATTCACAAGGATTTGTCAGGATATGTGGAGTTTGAACCCAAATTAAGCCGCACACAGCTTTAGTTTAAGAGTTTTATTGAAGCCAGGATGAGTTGTGGAGAGAGAGAAAACCAGAGTCTTGACTGAGCAGGAGCAGAAGGAAGTAGATGGCACGGGCTGGAGAGAGCCTTCGGGTGGAACCCAAGGATGCAGGTGAGTTTCGGGACGGGACCTGAGCGGTGCTTGGAGCGGGATCCAAGGGGGCCAGAGAGATTACTTGGCGCTGAGGTAGCAGGAGAACCAGCAGCACAGCAGAGGGATGACTTGCAGGCAGGCGTCGACGAAAGGAACTCTGACAGGCAGACGTGGGAAAATCTCTGACTGACAGACGATGCTTGGGTGAAGGATGATGACAATCCAGTGGGGAAGAGCAGACTGAGGGAGGTTTAAGTAGTGGTGTTGGCAGGTGCACTGAATCCAGGCTTAATTAGGAACAGCAGGTGGAACTAATGAGAAGGTGGAGTGAGAGCAGGGCTGCATGAGAGGTGGAAAGATCTGGAAAGTTCATGGGGACACAGGCAGGCCAAAACTGTATCATGAAATTTTTTTTGGGTGTAATATAAAGTTTTCAGTCAATATGTTTTTGGACTAAATTGAAATTTTGAGTATTCTTATGACCAACAATTAATCAATATAATTCCCGAAAAGACAAATACACTGTTACACCATGGTTTAAGTAAAGGGTACAGGATGGTTTGTTTCCAGGTACAAAAAGGAGCTAAGAACGGGCAAAATGGCAAAACATTGGTGAGAAATGGGTAGCTTTTTAAAAAAAAATTTTTTTTTAAAGATGGGTTTGTTGTGGGTTAGAAGATTCCCATCCCACTCAACAGTGAACCGGGTTCAAACTCACAAAGGATCCATTTCCTTCCAGATGCAGGTCACCTCCATGTCTGATCAGAAACATTGCTCAAAGCCTTTTCAGGCTTTTAGCTGGTATTAGGTATACTACAACAGGACTTACTTTCATGAATCCTTTAGTATTAAATCCCGAAATAATAATAATAATAATATCTATAATTATAATAATAAAGGATATGTTCCAGTTTAAGTTTTTTTTTGCATATCCTAATTCAGATTTTAATTTTATGATAATCCCTCAAAGTTTAATATTTTTTTCTGTCTTTGTCTTGTCAAGTAATAAAGCAACACATTTGTTGTTGTGCGGATAATAACTTAATTGTGTGGAGCCTAATAAGTTTAAAATTATGAATAAAATCTTCCATCCTGCCTGTAATTCTATCACTGACACAAATAAGAAATAAGGAGATGTTTGATCTGAGATTCAGTGAACAATATTCTCATCACTCCATCATAATGTTTTTGAAGCTACCAAAGGGAGAAAACTGTTCAGAGTAAAGATATTTATTTTGTACAGGTAATAGCAAAGATGAAAGGGTTGATTTGTAAAAAAAGAAATTAAAAAAATGTGGATGACATAAAAAGAAAGTTGCTCTTATGTTTAAATTTTGGAATATAGATTCATTTTAAATAGAATTTGACTCCTTAAATTGAGAAAGTCTCAGATTTGCATCTCTTTTACAGATTTGGTGCTGCTCTCCGGGAAGGAAATTTGAAGAGGCATCAAGGATCATTAACGCTGACAGCATGTTGTGTTTTTACAGTTGATTAAATAAACCGTCATTGGGTTGCAAAGTGTCAGAACAGTGATGAGAAACAGACTGGCCTGTATCTTCACATTTATTCTGACTTTTCACATCATTTTATTTCAGGTAAGCTTTCGTATAATTTTATATGGGTATCAGATGGAGGCTGAAACCTCGTGGAGCTATTAACCTCACCTTTGAGTCTCTGTTTGCCCTTGTCAGGGAAGGAAAACTGATCTCTGTCCTGCATTCATTCATGAAAAACATCTCACGTTACATTCTCACGGACCCACTTAGCACTCCCTCCTCCTCTTTCTCTTGTGTAAGCCAATTCTTCTTCTTAAAATAAAAGAAATAATTCTGATGTGGTGTATAAATAAAGGTAAATAATTGCATTAATATTGACCTTTAAACAAGTAAAATGGTGGATGTTTCAGGGCATTGTGAGCTCACACAGATAATTATGATCAAATGCCTGTTTTAATTCTAATCTGATCAGAAAAGTTTGCCATGTCTCTTCAATCCTTCCTGACTTTAGAGATAAGAACATGAAGCCTTTCAGTTCAACTTAATATGGTCACTCATGGAAATAATAACGCAGTACAGCCTTTTGCTATACATAGAAATTATGCTTTTTTTTGCAGAATATAAGAAGTTCGGGCTTTGCGATATATATATATATATATATATATATATATATATATATATATATATATATATATATATATATATATATATATATATATTGTAATGCAATATAAGTAACCACAACTGCTTGAACTTTAAACCTCTTGAGTCAATATTTTGTCACCTATTTATAACAGGTCCAAGGCCACCATAGTGAACAGACCACACAGCTACTCATCTCCGCTGAGAATTTATTAAAGATATATATTTCACTCTTTCTCTGAATTCACTACACACACTAAGGTGCACACAATATGCCAAAAGAAATGATAATTTAGCTCCGACACCTTTTAAACAATGGATGATGTCAAAGCAAATTACAATGACTGGTTGTAAAAATAGTGAGGGAGACTAAAACCCTTGACCTTTATGCTGCTGTGTACATAAGTGTGTCTGTGTCTGTGTCTGTCCCGCCCAAAGTGGCTGCTGTAATTTTGGCCCCTAAAAAGTATTTGTACCCCACTGCAAGTATTACTTTATAACCTAACTCTGCTTTAAACCTTTCCACAACTTCCTCCTTGACCTATCTGCTGTATTTCTTGGTCTCATTGATGCATTTTGCTCACTTCTGTTCTCCAACAAACCTCCACACAACAGCTGGATTCATACTGAAAGGACATTAAACACAGGTGGATTCCATTTAATTAGGGTTCTTCTGAAGTTAGTTGGTTGTTCTGTATTTTATTTAAAGGAATAGGGGGTATATGGGGCCAAATACATGTCTACACATTTAGCTTTTTAGATAAGTTTTTGGGAAAATAAATGTGAAAGCCATGTGTTTTGTTTTTCTTTGGCGTCACAGTTATGCTTTTTTTTGGCATACATCAATCACAAACATATTGCTATTCTCATGATCTGCAGTATTATTAGGCAAATAATAGTCAAGTTTTGCCAAGTGATAAAATTTAATGAGTAGAGATGTGCATTGTCCATAATACTTAATGGGAAATGTGCTGCAAAGAGATATCTAACTAAAACTGGTCATAATTTATGTTTGAGATGGCTTTTAAGAGGCAGTTCAGCAAATACTAATTAAAGTAAAATACATAGTTACAAATAAATAAATAATAGCACAGGTGTTGTACTGAGTATGGTTCCCTGTTTGGCTCATTCACTGTGTGTCTTTGCTTGTTCTCCTGTTAAACAGTGCTGCAAAATCCTACACTTCATTCATATTATCCATGATTTAATAAATTCAATCTGAAGCTACAGAGTACAGTTCAGTTTCAGTGGCACCATTTTCCAGATCTGTAACGTTCTTGGAGTGCAGATGCGGGGTGTCGGGTGCTCAAAGGTAAAGGTGAGTCGGACTGGGCAGAGAAACACTTGACACGCCAGGCCAGGCTGGGCACCAGAAACTGGTATTTGCTGAAATGATAAAAAAACAGGTTTTTGAGACTTTTCATCTTAAAGGAAAGTAAATTTTGACCTTATTTAAAAAATCCCCTTATCAAGCACCAGTGGCATTTGTAAAATTTCTGAAACAACCTAATGCGTTGTTTCTTAAAATACCCAATGCTTTTGTTTTTGTCCCCTGATTAGTGTGCAGTTTGCCTGTAAATACATTATGTTGCGTTACAACCACAAACGGATCTACAGTGATAGACCAACACAAAATAGTTCATACATGGAAGAAAAACAATAAATTGTTTTACCAATACATTTTGAAAAGCATTCAGCACCATTTTTCTGATCCCTGTACATTAAGCCACCTAATTAGTAAATAGAAATCATCTGGGCACCCAGAAGCAGGACCATGGCAACTCTGGAGTAGCTGCAGAGATCTACTGCTCAGGTGAGACAATCTGTTGACAAGACAGCCATTGGTTATGTGCTCAACGAATCTGGCCTTTATGTAAGTCATGGGGATATCGGTTTAATGTTTTCATTAAAGAGTGCAAGGGACAGTGGCTGCTTCAGCTAAATAAGCATTAAGAAATTTTGATAGAAGCTGAACATTTTAAATACCACATATCCCTTTCTTTCCACCTTCACAATTACCCACCACTTGGTGCTGGCCTAACTCGTAAAATCCTGATAACATGAATCAATTTGTGTGGTTGATTAGGGGAGTATGAATAACTTTGCAAAGCCCCGTAATCCAAAGAATGCAGAAACAGAAGCTTTTTCAAATTTATATATCATATTTTGTGTCTGCTGTGTAGAGGGACTGTCCAACACGAAGAAATGCTCGTCGTAACACCGCAGATGTCAGATTTATATAATGCAGCCCCGACTTCGTCTTATTCAACATGCATGAGTGCATGTGGAAGGGTAACCCTATGAGTTAGTCCTACATAATGCACGAGTCCAGTATCGCCGTGTTATTCTAACCCCGCAGAGAAGCACAGGGAGCTGGAGAGAAAGGAAAAACACATCAATAATTGAACGCAAATCAGTCTCTTCCTACTCTCAGCCTAATGAAGTCAGTGCCTTCAACTGGACTCCTCAGAACACCTGCGGATGAGAGCGACAGGAACCCCGACTCAGACGGAGCGCGCCGGTGTTAACAGGTTTTTTTCTGGAGTTTGAGTTCTGCAGCATTTCTCGGAGTAGAGAGGCAGCTGGACCCAGGATCATCATGATACCATGGTGGCCAAACTGTTAGGGCTGGCCTTTCTTTGTCTCACGACCAGTCCTTTCACCTTTACTGCGCACGGTAAGGATTCAGTGTGTTTGGATTCATTTACGAACACCAAAATTCCTTTTTAAAATTACTATTTGACTATGAAATATTTATTTTTTTAATGGTAATTTTACTAAGTGTTAAATTGACACTTAATTGCATAGCTATCCTTAATTATCTTGTAAGGCACCTGTACAGAAATGCATTATTTATTATTCCCTATTAGGCTATAGCAGGATTCTTCCATACTTCCCATACCACTTCAGTGGGTAGATACTGTGCTGACTGTATTTGTGCAAATGATTTTGACAATTAAGCAAACAAAAAACCCCACAAACAAAACTCTTTAATATCATCTCTTTCCAAGTTCTAATTGTTTTTTTTTTTATTTCTTCCAGCATAATTTTTGCAATTAAAGTGACTTAATTTTTCCTTTTTGCCATCATTTCTACTATATTTGTCATCGAACAACTAAATATGACTAGCATATACATTGGGATAATTTATTTTTAGAGAAATAGAAAAGTTAAAATATTTAAGTTGCATTTGACAGCAAAGAAAGTAAAATAGCGTTGTCAGTACTTGTTTTAAATCCGGTACCGTATTAGTTACTGCAGTGTAACCAATCCTGCAGCTGAACAGCAGCAGGCCACATGACACCACCGTCTCCTTGTCCCTTTGCAGGCACGTCACTGTATCCCGTCCCGACTTCGTCTGTGAAGATCAATCCAAACTGGGAGGTGGTCTACCAGGACGCCGAGGTTTACGGTGTGGTGGGCAGGGCGGTGATCCTGGAGTGTGGCGCCACCTTGCCTGATATTTACATATGGAGCTTCACCAAGCCCGGCAGCGACGCCATCACAGCAGTGGTGTATAACCTGGGGAAAGGGCCGAGGATCCAGAAGTTTGCTGAAACACTCGGACAGCTGGCGATCATCTCAAACAGTGCGGCCGTGAGCATCGAGAAGCTGCCTCTTGCTGCTCATGGCCTGTTCACGTGCCAGGCCTTCTACAATATCGACAAAGAGCCCATAGTCTACTATTACTACGTCCACCTCACCGTCAGAGGTAAGGCTCTCAACTCAAATTACGATTCAAGCAGGGGTGTATGTAACAGGCTCAGCTTTTCTGAGTACTCTGAAACTTCTTCTGTTTTAATGAAACATCCAATCAAGGGTCTATTTGTAAGCGATATTTGTCTTTTTTTGGTGAAAATCAATAAATCAATAAATAATATAGTTTAAGGATAATCAATCTCACATGGTGTCTCGCTTTAGACTTGTATTTAAAATATGTAAAAAAAAAAAAACATCCATTTGGGTGTTTTTGAGTTTATTTGCCTGTAGTAACGGGGAGTGGTGGCCTAGTGGTTAGAGCATTGTGCTTGGGTCCTGGAGGTTCTGAGTTCAACTCCCACAGACTACCACTCTGGGTCACTGAGCAAGACCCTAAAGACCAGATTGCTCACCAGGCGCCGCACAGGGGCAGCCCACTGTTTCCCAAGGGAAAGGGTTAAATGCAGGAGTAAATTTATCTATTGTGAGTTCAATAAAGTTCAATTATTAGTGATGTGAAACTTTTTGTCCCTTTTCATAAATTTATTTGTTTTTTGCTCTTTTTTTTGCTAAATATTTCAGATCATCAGCAATGCATTTTATTATTAGACAAAGATACGATGAGAAAATGCAAAAAGCTATCCAAACCAACTTGACCCTATGTTAAAAAAGTATCTGCTCCCCAAACCTAAACCCATAATTGGCCGTTCCACCCTTGGCAGCACTAGCTGCCATTGGCCAAAAAGTATTTTCCATCCCTGTAGATAAATTCTGGCCCCCTTGGCAGCGTTGTTCTAATTCAGCATCATCGGGAGGTTTTCTAGCAGGAACCACCGACTTTGACTTTGACTAGGCCATTTCAGAACTTTTATTTTATCTTTTATCCATTCAAAGGTGGACTTGCTGGTGTGCTTTGGGTCATTGTCCTGATGCACAGACAGGGTTTAAAACTTTGTTATCTTAGGAGATATTGGTGAATTCAGAAATAAAGCACCTGGTACAAAGCTTAATAATAGTTATTTAGTCTACAATAAAGCGCAATCTGCAAAAATCCTCATAAACATTTCAAGAGACTGTCCATTCTACTGGTATTAAAAATACAAATTCACATCCGATGTAGGATATCTGAGATAAGACAAATTAACTGAACTCTTAATATGAAAAAACAAATATGAGCCGCTTAAAATGCTTAAAAGCAGATAAAGTAAGAAGAGGTCAGAATGTAAGGATTGATTAAACCACGCACAGTATAATAAAAATTATTTATCTATTTAGGTAGCAGTCTTCCTCATCTGTAGCTCTTCCTGTCTTTGTCTTTAATGCAGTCCCCGTCACTAAGCCGTACCTTTTGCTGAGCGATGTGTCTCCGGTGGAAGGGTCCACAATGTGGATGCGATGCAACCTGGAGAACGGGACGGGCCCAATACAGTACGTGTGGCAGCATGAAACCCGTGGCGGCAACGTCACCGTCATGGCCCAGGGCAGCAGCAACGTCATCAACGTGACGGACGTCAACCGAAACCACACGGGCTGGTACCGCTGCGTGGCCACCAATGACGTCAACAGCGAGAGCTCCAACCGCCTGTGGCTGGACACCATCTGTGAGTGTTAGAAATCAGCTTTCAACAATCATTTTCCCTCATTCCTCTACAAAACGGTCCCCGGGTTTGCAAATTCACTACGATGAGTCTCTTGTATTAAAATGTCTTGACATAAAATTACACAAACTTGATATTTTTCCATTCTGTCACATTGCAACCACAAAGGTCAGTGGATTTTGTAATAGATCGACAAAAACTAGCACGTAACTGTAAAGTGGAAGGAAATTTATTTCGTTCTTACTGTTAGGATATCAACAAGGTTTTTCTAAATGAAAATTTAAAAAAATGTGTATGACTTAGTGTCAGTATAAAACCAAGGGACACAGGGGGGGATTATGCAAAGCTTGTACAGATGTACCCCAAATAGTTGCACCTGTCAGATTTGTATTTGTAGACAATCGTGTAAAAGAAATGGCATAAAATACCAATAAAACCCAACTAACTTTGTGGTTGTAGCATGAAAGTATGTGACGGACTTAAAAAGGAAATGGCTGCTTGTACAAAGTACTGTATGTGTGTACCCCTCTTGGCCATTCGTCTCTGATTGGCTGCATCCATGTTCTGCCTCTGCAGTCGGTCCGGACGTTCCCCGGATAGACGTCACCCCGTATACCGTGACAGAGCGGGGCTACTCAGCTCTGGAGAGAGAGACGGTCTCATTGATGTGTCAAGCCCAGTCCAATCCCATCAGTCAGTACGTTTGGTTCTACAACAACTCCCAGGTGTACAGCGGGCCGCAGTTCACCATCACCAAGATCCTTCGCATGCACACGGGAGACTACGCCTGCTTGGCCCAGAACACGTACCTGAACACCCAGTCCAAAAAGACCATCAGCCTTACTGTCTACTGTGAGTGTGACCTCTGACCTCTGGCCATGTAATTAACTATGTGGCTCTTTTCTCTGCCCTGGGCTCTTCAGTTCCGGTGTTTTCTCTGTCTTGGTACTCTAAGATGCAGAACTAGAGATGGGGTCTTTCCTCTTTTTTTTTGCCTTAACCTCCATTGTGTCCATTTCACACATCTAGCTTTTTTTTTGTTTGCTTTCTTTCTTAATTCTCACACAACTCAGTATTTCAGTCTCACTCACTCAGAGACTCCAGATCAAACTCATAACACAAATACACAAAGCAGAGAAAAGAAGTCTTGCAGATCCATTCAGCTATTGGACCTTTGGAGATTTTGATGGCAATCTGGCGGGTACCGTGTGTTACAGCCAACGCAAGCAAGTATAGATTGACCATAGAGGTCATTTCTTGTTATTCGCTCTGCTCTATTGTCACGCAAAAAGATCAAAACTTAGCACTCTGAAAAAATGTATCGTGGTGAATTTATCTCCACTTCGAACGTCACTGCGTGGCCCCTGTATGCCCTTTTACCCTGCAGACCCTCCTGACGGCTCCCCCTCCTGCTCTGTGGCGCCCGCTCTGAATCACACCGCTCTGAAGCTGCTCTGCGACTGGCCCGGTGGGTTCCCCTCCCCGTCCCTGGACTGGACCGGAGACCTGGCGCAGGCGGCAAAACCCCCGGCTAACAAAGACCAACAACTCAATCTACAGAGCGGCTCGGCCGTCCTCCTACCCTCTCAGAACCTGACGCCTAACAACAGCCTGTTCAGATGTGTGGGCTCCCATCCGGCTCTAAAACAATCTGCGGAGTGCAGCACACGCTCGTGTAAGTACAGAAAGGAAGCAGATGACAAAACCGCCGCGTGCACATGTTTCATTTTCCGTAACCCTCCTCCATACAGATATCCCCCCTGCAGAACCGGTGTGCTTCGCCTACGTCACAAACAATCAGCAATATCTCATGCTGTCCTGCTCCTGGGATGGAGGGGCCCCAAAGGCCTTGGTGTGGTGGGAGGGACCAGGGGGCCAAAGCAAAGGAGGACAAGAAAACTCCAACATCCTGGTCCTCCGTTATGGGGCTGCCCGAAGCGGTAAACCCTACACCTGCTACGCTAAACACCCGCTTCTGATGGAAGCAAAGAGCTGCACGCTCACACTCGGTCAGTCCTCGTCCTCACTGTACAAAACAATAAATAAACAGACGAGAGTTTTTTTTCTTAATACCTTATGCGTTTTATGTATAGAGGCCCCCGTCCTGTTGACGCAGCGCAGAGTCGTGTCTGTGTACGAAGGGAGTGACGTGCAGCTCACCTGCAATCTGAGAGCCAATTACCTTCCAGCCAACGACATCACCTGGTTCAACAATCAGGGCGTGGACGTGCGAGAAACCTCAAAGTACATGCTGCTGCGAACGTCCGCCTGGGCCAACCTGACCGTGAGAGATGCCGAAGAGACGCAGGACAGCGGCGAGTACAGATGCTCCACTTCAAACGCGGTGGGAGGCGCTGAAATCAACGTCACTCTGGTGGTCAAGAGTAAGAATCTGTTTTCACTTTTCTTTCCAAGCACTTGTTCATCTGGAGACTTGGGCGCTTTAAATAGAGGCTACAACTCTGACTAGTTGACTTAGCAGGGCAAGATTGTTTAGTTGTAGATTTAGAGGGATGCACGTGATTAAAATTTTTTCAGGGTTCGGGGAGGTAACTTCTGTTAGATATAGTTTACACCCTAAGTGGGTTACGTTTCGTGGAAACATTTTTTTGCTTTTTTGTGCTAGCAATCTTGTAATTTTTCATAAGTGTTTTAAACTAGTTATGACAGATCTGACATGCATGAAACTCTGACATGCAAATATTTTCTTGTATTCAACAGATTTGTTACATGTTTAAAGCCTTGAATGTGAAAGCAGCTCCTGCCTGAAAACAGTCTTTTCTACCAAGATAGATTGTTTACAGTGTCAAAGGGATGTTATAGGAAAAACTGTACAGTACATTTTTCTTATTGGCTGTCTACCACTACAAACCTGTTCCCAAGGACCCTTTCTGATTGGCTTTTCAAGCCCTCATGGAAAACTCCAGCTCCAGAAGGAACCCGCTCCTAAAGCGGCTGAGTTCCAAAAACGTATAAAGAGAGAGAAAAAAAGAGAGAACTGGCTTTGCTAAATTGAGTTAGAACCAACCCTGATCAACAGTTTCCGTATAATGCTCAAATCATCTCAAAATGGCATCTAGAACATCGCAATGGTTCCAATCCAAGAGAGCACCTCTGGAATGAGGTGGAACAGATGATGTACATCATTTGCATTCCAACAAATCTGCACCAACTACTTTATTCTAATATGTACCAAAATATCTGAGAAGCGTTTTTTCAGAAGTTGTTGAATCTATGCTATGGAGATTTAAAGTGTAACCCCGCCCTCAGATACATTTTGAAAATCTCCACCAATGTGGGAGATGCCAAGAGACACTGGGGGCCACAGCAAGACGGGTTTGGTTGTATCCAACTAATTTCTCGGTCAGATAGGGGGCCCCATCCAGACTAAGTGGCCACGAAACCGACTAAATTTGAAACCGACTTCCAGAGTTGACTTGTCTGAAGCAGCCCCTTGATGACTCTGTGTTGATACCCCTATCCACATAACCATCTACACACTGGCGTTTCTGCATTTGGGCTGTGATGTAGACATATACAAAGCTGTAGTAAACTTTTTTGATGCTAAAAAAAGTTTATTTGGCCTTATTTTGAAAATAAGGCCAAAATAAGGCCAAATTAGGCCTTAAGTTTATTTGGCCTTATTTGCCTGCCTAAAACCAAAATGGGTCAGCCAATCACGTTGCAGTATCATGGTTTGCTGCTGTCGCATCTGTTATGTCAGAATCCACGACTGTCACTGTGAAAAACGTTTTGTTTCTTATGGCGCCTGCTGCTTACAACATTTTCATTTGATACTGTGATTGGCTAAAACCAACCTTTGTTAGGCGGGCACTAGGTGTCGCTTCGCCCAATCAGCTTGGAGAGTTCTGCTGAATGCGCCTCCTTTCCCTGCAGGGATTCGATGTGAGCGGTCACAGATTGATAATGTGCAGAAAGTAGAGTGCTAAACATTATCAATCTGGCAGGTTAGTGCATTCTGGCAAATTGAGTGGCCTGTGCTGATTTTCAGCAAGTTTTAACACCAGGGGGCGATGTAAGCAGGAGAGGAACCTGTGGCTCTGGAGCTGCAAGTGGCTCTTTGAACTTTCCACAGTGGCTCTTAATAACTAATGCTACAAATTATGTTTTTATCATGGTATTTAAATGTAATAATGATAATAAATGTAAATTTTTCTTGGAATAATTGCTTTTAATTTTTACAACAGAATTATGCTAAAAGTGCAGTAATATTTAATTTTAAATCAATATTTTTTCATTATGTAGGAAACTATGATTTTTTTTTTACATCATTATCCACAAATATCAACATCCCCATTCTATTTTTTCAAACCTCAAAATAGACATAAAAGGGTGTTTCTTTAACAATGACAACATATTTCCTACAGATCTTTATAAAAAATTATAAATTGTCCTTTTTCAAAAGGCCAGGCAACATTTGCGGCTCTGAACGAGTTTAATTCAAGTGGACTGTAGGCAAAATGGCTCTTTAGACTGTAAAGGTTGCAGGCCTCTGGGATTGCCAAAAAGACTGAATCGATTTTTATGAAACTTTGTAAGGTACCACTCCGAGTCTATGTTAACAATATGGTTATGATTGACCGAAGCTGTACGGGCCCAATTTATACAGTTTATCTGAGAAAAAAAAGTTGATTTTGGGTTTAGTTACTCTGTAAGGTAGTTGTGAAGGAAAAAGAGTATCCAACATTGTACTAACAAGTGACACAAGAGACACACACTGCAAAAACGTAACTAAAAATAAGTAATATTTTCTTAAAATGAGTGTATCTGTCCTTGATTTAAGCAGGTAAATAAGATGATCTGCCAATGGAATAAGACTTTTGCACTTAAAATAGGAACAACTCATCTCCATCATATCTTATTTCAAGTGCCGGATGTCTAATTATCTTATTATAGGGGTCAAAATACTCATTCCATTGGCAGATAATATTATTTACCTGCTCAAATCTAGGACAAAAACACACATTTTAAGAACATTTTACTTATTTTTAGATCCGTTTTTGCAGTGCACAGACAGTAAACACAATTACATATTTTCCTCCGCTTTGTTTCTGTATCAGAACACCCGATGCCACCAAATGCGACCCTGATCATGGCGATGTACAACAGCCCGAAGCGTAACGAGGTGGAGCTGGAGTGGCAGGTAGAAGGTGCGGAGGAGAACGGAGGTTGGACTGGTTTCCACCTGGAGCACCAGTGGGTGTCTGAGCGACCGCGCAGGAGAGGAGGCCGCAACGAATCACAGCTATGGACGGAGGAGAGGATCGGTCCCCAGGACTGGTTCCGTACCATCATCGAGGATCCAGGCGTCAGGAAGCACACGGTTCGAGGGCTGACCCCAACTGTGACGTACCAGTTCCGCGTCATACCCATCAACCACCGCACCATCGGACACCCCTCTCCTGCAAAAACTCCAGGTACAGTAAGTGACCTCCAAAAAGACAAGCATACATGCAAGATTTGAGAGCAGATAAATGCAGATCGCGTAGGCAGTACAACTTCAGTTGGAGCAGATAATATTTTAAAGCTGTTGAGATGAGAATTTTTGTGTGAATGCAGCCCCGTTTACTGTATTAACGGTCTAACATTTTCTTTTCCTTTTTATCCTCTTAGGTGAAAGACAACAAAAATCAAACGCACATTAAAACACACCTGACACATTCACATCTCTTTGTTTCACCGTTTCCTTTCCTCTCCTTTCCAGACTTTCTGAATACTGACCCCATTTAATTCTTCTCATAACATACGTGATTTATTGGTCATAAAATAAGTAGATCATGCTGTATGTGATATAGAAATCTTACTGAGTTAACTAATGGACTTGAGATTAATGGGTTTGTTGAGTCAGAGAATAGAGTAATTTTTTTTTTAAATAAATACTTTAAACATGAAATTATCGACAATCTAATTTGCAAGCTGCTTAAATGTGCTTTGCAATGGTGCGTTTGTAGCACAAATAATTGGTTCAGGACCAATTCAGATTCCTACTGAACTTATTTGTCAAGTTAAACTGCTTTTCTGTAGTTTTTATTTAAATATTTTTTTTATCTCAGAGGTGTACTATTTTTGCAATGTGCAACTGTGGTGTCTTGCAGCGGAACCCCGCTACAACATGTACCCTGCTGTGGTTGGAGCAGCTATAGGCGGGATGCTCTTTGCAGCCATCCTCACAGTGCTGCTGCTCGTGTTCATAATCCGCAACCGCAACAACAATCCCAGTGAGTCCTACACACGAGCATGAACATTTTGTAAATGCAGCATGTAGTAATAAAGCTACTTAAACACTTTTTGCTGTGTTAATGTTGTATGTTTGTCCCCCCAGGACTGCACGACATGCTGTTTGGCATGTGAGTATCTGGTTATTCCTATTTGCTGAGCCATACAAGGCCTTGGTGTATGGCTACAGTGTAAGTTTTTTTTTTTAATTCATTTCTAGGCAGCACAGCCAGTCAAGAGAGAACATAAATTTTCCAGAGGATGAAATGGTCAGAGGGTCAGATGGAGGAATAGAGGACATCGGTGGATCATCCCTTCCAGGCAAGATAATCTCGCTTAAAAAACAACAAAAAAAAAAAACAAACTTATTTCTCATTTCTTCCTGTTTTTAACATTAACATAATGTGGTGCAATTTTACAGTTTAAACAGCATTGACCAAGAAAAGATGATCCCAAAATTAAAACTAATATTTTTGTCTCGATCTGACCCAAGTAATCGAAGAACAGAAAACTTGCAGACGAAAATTCCCAGTCTGGTTCTTTCCTATAATCGCGTGTCCTGCATTGACATGAAAACTGATTAGCTTCAAAGTTTAATAAAAATACTGTAAAAGTGCACATTTGATCAGTAGTGCATGGTCTATATATCAGTATAGTAATTTGGAGCATTGAACTCGCTCTCACTGATGATGTTCTGGATCCTGCAGGTTTTCAATGTTTTGTTGTTGTTGAAAGTAACAGCTTGTATGTTCATTCATACTTGGTTAAAGACACATGGATTCTTGTGCATTTTTCCCCCCAATAACTTCTTTTAACCTTTTTTTTTTTACCCAAGTTGTTTTTGTGTGTGTGTGTGTTTTCCATGGTTGCTAAATGGTGTATATCCACTGCAGAAACCTCTCTAGGGACCAGGCTACTTTTCCAGAGTAGTTTTAATGTGTTTAAGAAGAAAGCAGATCAGAGATCAGAACCTCTTTTGAAGCATTGTTGGTTATTTGAAGCCAAATAAGAACAAGAACCTTAAACCTTTCAGTAGATAAACGCTCATAGTAGCTGATTTCTGTTAATAAAGTATTATTATATCACTTCTGCTGACGTAATCATATTTCCATCTTAATTTCAGGGTGTTTATTACTACTGAGGTTAAATTTAAATTATATATAGGCCTAACATAGAAAAATATATACTGAACCCCAGGAAAAAAATAAATAAAATTAAAGTGTTTTTTTTTTTAAATTCATGACTGCATCATTCCGGCTGATCTTTAAGATGCTGAACTTCAATGTTGGTTTCTTGCAGGGCCAGTGGTCTCTATACCCAGGGCATCCTCGCCCCTCACCACGTCACCCAGGAGTGCCACTCCCACGCCCGCCACCAGCCAAGCTCCTCCCACCGGAGAGGATAACGAGCCCGTCAGCGTCACAATCACAGTCAAGGCTGCAGGATCCTAAACTAATCAAAGCTATCAGCTGTAGTTTAAAGTGGACCTCTTGTTGTAGCAGTCTGGTGCACTTCGCGTTGTCTCAATAAACCTGAAGTAACATTTAGACGTTCTTGTACAAAAACAAAACAACCCATAGCAAACCTTTGTCATCCAGTCACTTCTAGCACGAGCTGAACAGTTAATTTAATGTGTATAATATGTACATGTGTTTTTTAATTAACTCTTTGCCTTAGCAGTCCTCTGTTTATTTCGGTTTTTAACCTTTGAATGCTTTTAGATTTTCACGGTGAACAATAAGACAATCCGTTTGTGTCTCAATCAGTTAAATGATCCTAGCAGGATTTTCTCATTATCACAGATTATAGTAAACAGGATGTTGTTGTTTTTTCTATTTTATTCAGCTTTGAACTTCAGCATATAAAAACATAACCAGTCTTTACAAACAGCACATTGAGGGAAACTGGAACCAATTCATCACTACAGAGAACCTGACTCTAGACTTGCTCTTTTAACTTTAAATCAATTAGGAACAAAACAAACAAGTGTTGACATGAACATGTAAATATATACAGTTTTTTTTCCTCTGAACAGTCCACAGCAGTGTTTTTTTTTCCCTCCATTATGTGATGGGGAGTAAAATCTTCTGGGTGCTGACCACGTCACCGAGCTTCTGCTTTATCTTCACAAAGAGACGCTTGAACTCCAAACCGTCGCCCTGAAAAGGCAAAGACACTTCAGCATTTCTGAGCAACAGCAAATAGGAACTCCCATAAAGAGGTGCAATAATAATAATTCATAGATGTTAAATATCAGTTTCCTGAATTTCTATTGCTGCTTCTGCACCTTCTCTTTATTTTTTTTGGGAGTTTTTAAGCCCATTTGGCATTGCATGTTTAAGGTCAGAAGCATGAATTCAACCGGACGCGTAACGTAAGCAGCGCGGCTTACGGGCGTGTTTTTAAAAGCGTGCATCAACACCAGACGCTGCAAAGCGTGCTCCACAGCTGCGCGTTTCTGCACAGAGAAGAACTGTCGCCACATGGAAAGAGCACCAAGTAGAAGGTGCACCTTGGCCTCGCTAGTTGACGAGGTGCGGCGAGAGGAAAGGCAAAGTGCTCAGCAAAAAACGGGAGCATTCCATCAATCCGCCGTGTCAACAGCAAGGGGACTTCTACCACCTTGTGGCCGAACTGAACTATTTGGGATAGTTTCAGAAGTGAACTTTGACACAAGATGCTGCATTCTCGTAACCTGACTCCGCCAGATGTATTTCGTTCTGCCTATCTTCACTCACATACATCTGGGACCTCTCCATAGGAATTGCCTTTATTGAAGGCTGGGCCTTATCAAAACTCCTTGCATATGATTGGATAAGCCACTTGTCTGTCATCTTTATCGACGTGCTATTTCAACCACTCACACCGAAGCTAACCCGTGACGCTGTGAGAGCGACGCAGGAAAAAACAAAACTTTTTTTTTTAATGTGTTTGCGGCTCTATTGGCACGCGTTTTATTGACAGTGAGCTGACAGGAAGGGGGGGGGGGGGGGGGGGGGGGAGAGACAGGCGGCAAAGCGCCGCGGGTCGGAGTCGATCCCGGGCCGACCGCGTCGAGGACTAAAGGCCTCCTAATATGGTTTGCTCTAACCGCTAACCGCTCCGGGGCGCGTCCGCGCCCGCCGTGGAAGCGCCCCGGAAAACAAAACTTGCCAAATCCGGTCGGGAGAAGGGCGAAAACATTGTTTCCACCAACAAAAGCCTTCAGAGGCGTTCTCAGATGTTCTTTTAATGAAACAATATTAGGTAGATTGGACAACACGGAAGAAATAGCAGCATCAATGTTAACGCTTGATTCCTGGATGCGAGCCGCCATTGCTATCTGAATCAAAACAGTCTCACGGTCGCGTCTCCACTACGTCACATCTATGAAACTCCAGCCCTGCGTCCTGATTGGCCAGACCATAAAATTGGTTGAAGAAATCACTTTCAATGGGCAATGTCCCAGATGGATGTGAGTGAAGCTAGGCGGAGCTACATACATCTGGCGGAGTCAGGTTAGCATTCCCGTTCATTCCCTGCCAAACAGGAGCGTATACGTGTCTCAAATTAGAGCTTAAAAAGCACGTTGT
Source organism: Fundulus heteroclitus (assembly GCF_011125445.2). Lineage (NCBI taxonomy): Eukaryota > Metazoa > Chordata > Actinopteri > Cyprinodontiformes > Fundulidae > Fundulus > Fundulus heteroclitus. The sequence goes on from NC_046371.1 coordinate 21,696,593, forward strand.
ACAGCACGCGCCTATCATGCTTCTCGCGTAAATTTATTGACCGATTAAAATGAAAAGCTAACCTAAGCGTAGGAGGCTTGGTGTGTTTCCTCCTTTAGAAGAATTCAACCTGAATGCTTTTTCACGTCGTGATCCCAACAGTCAGGCACCAGTCTGAACGGCAGCAACTCACCTTAGAAAGTCTGAAATCCAGCAACACTCGCTGATTCATCTCACGCAAAAAGACTTTGAAGATCAGCTTGCTGTTCCGTTTGTCCAGTGTGGTCACGGTAACCTGAAGGAGGAGGGAGAACTTCATTAAGGCGAATACCCGGCATGGTGCGGCTCCAGTTAGAGGAGGAAGGAACATTTTGGGCTCGGCAGGTTTACCTGCTGGGTGCAGGTGAGTTTAAAAGCAAGCGCCATGCCGTCACAGACGTCTTTCAGGGCGGATAAGGACGCGTCGGCGTTGACGTTGGTGAAGAAGCGGGTCATTCTCCGGACCAATCTTTGCCACGGTGACTGTTACAGAGAGAAAGACAAAGTTCGAGCATTTAAAATAAGAGTTACCGATTCCTGCACGTCCCACACACTCAGTAGTGAGCTTGTGGATTACCTGGCTGGCTCCCGGCGTGCACAGCAGCTGACTGCCCAGCAACATGTGCTCAGGTTTAGTCGGCTGGGAGAAGCTGACTTGTCCTTCGGTCGGACCGATTACCAACATGGCTTCCCATCTGTCTGCAGCAAAATCGGGCTGGGAACTGGAGAACTGCATCCTGTCATCACTACAGAGCAAGATCACAACATTTAGATTTTACACTAAACTGCATGAAGGCATCTTTTAGAAGCAAGATTTTTAACCTGTTTGTCCGCGTAAGGTCCAAACCCGTTCGAAGAACTTTGTTTGATCCTGATTTCTGACAACCTACAGAGATCAACAGGCAGAAATCAGCCTCGGCAATATTAACCCGTGAAGATACATGATTGATTAAAATATAATCTGAAAGCATGAAAGGTGTTGGAGAAACTAAAGATTAAAAACATTTAACAAATCTAAACTAAAAAGTTAAACGTGCTTTAAATATATAAAAAATTGGCCTTTTGTGAAACAACAAAAATACAACACAAGGAATATTATTTGATCTTTGTGAAAAATGATGCTAAACTAATCCTACATGAAGACTGAAAGGTAAAAGCAAGCCTGCCTTGAGTAAACCAGCGGTCCTTCTGTAGATCTGCGATTGTGATTCTTGCGTCGGGAAACGGCAGTAGCAATTTGGACAGCAAACCTGAGAAAAATCGATGAAAGAATAAATAAAAATAAGAATTGTTTTTGTCTAGTAATCAGAACTGTATACAGAAAAAACGTCACCACAGTCCCTCTCTTGTCACTGAAAGGCCAAAAAAATCAATAAAAAGCAAAAATAAAATCTGATTCATGCAAACATTTCCAAAGAAACCGTCTTTCGTTATGAGCAAACAGAAGCGGCTACCTTTCAGGAGTGAAAATAACACAAACTTTTTAGACAAAGTGTAATTTCTAACCACAATATGGGTCACATATCTGCTAGTAAGTGTAGTCTGAGTCTTACTGAGAGGCACGGGCTGTATTTTCTTCCAGGGAGGTAGGTAGGTTTTCTTTTGGAGCCAGTCTGAGTACTCCTGGCAGCTCTCGGTGGGCTGGTCCCACGGCAGCTCTGATGCAGCAAAACAAGGGGAGAGACAGATCACCTGCAGATCACTTATACCTCAAATGGTGGCAATCATCAAAAGGCAGAAATGTAGTTTTATAATGAATAGAAAAAAAGGCCATAAAATATATGACGCAGTATAACAAACCCAGGCTAACACTGAATTTATTTTCCCTTAAGACATTTTTATCATATTCAATTTTGTTATCACCACCAAAATGAATAGTTTCCAGAACACCATCTAATTAATATTTTACTAGTTCTGTGAAGCTGCAAAATCCATCCAATCCCTTTAGTGTCACATAAATGAAGAAGAGAAGCGCTCATAGATTTAAAGTCAATAACCATGTCACAAATAACTGATAGACAACTTTGAAGGGCTAAATGTATACAAGACTTGAGGAATCAGGCATCTTCCAAACACCGGACGTCCTGGGGAAAGGTTTCTGTGGTCCAAACGCGCCATTTGTGTCTTACCTCCCGCCAGCATGGCAGTCAGAACTATCCCACAGGCCCAGATATCTGCAGGCTGAGCTCTGTACTCCTGCTGGCTGAGCAGCTCTGGAGCGACGTAGGGGAGCGTTCCACAGAGGCGATTCAGCAGACGCTCCCGCCCTTTGAAACGGAACATGGTGGCCAGGCCGAAATCCGTCAGCTTCAGGTTGTCTTGAGAGGAAAGAACACGTCACAATTGGTAATATCGATACATTTAAAGCATGAGTTACACACATTTAATTTTCTCACCTTTGTCATCCAGCAGAATATTCTCTGGCTTTATGTCTCTATGAGTGATGCCAAGGTTGTGAAGGTACTCCTGCGAAAGAGCAAGCGAGAAAATACGAAGGAAAAGAAACAAAGTTTGAACCAGATGTGGCTTTTTACACCAGGAGTGTCAAACTCATTTCTATATTGGTCCACCTTGGCATCATGAAGTCATTCAAAGCGGTGGTTGCACCTTTATAGATGATACTTTTGATCTCATAATTTCATTCTAGTTCACACAAAAATGTAGAAAATACATAAATAATTCACAGTAACATAAAAGTAGCACCCTTAGGCCCAGTTGATACAGTTTGTCTGCAAAAATAAGTTGATATTGGGTTGAGTTACACTTTAAACTCATGCTTCTGCATCACTTTTCCTCTTTTTGGACATTTCTGGGTTGTTTTAATGTGTTGTGGGAAAACTGACATCTAGTGGCAGGATGCTGTTACTACACAGTTAAAAAATAATCAACATTCGCTACAGGAGACACTGTTTTGTCCACTTTAAAAGGACATATGCCTCTACTTTATGACATGATAAGCCTTTTTTGGCTTGAGAGCTGGGAAAATTGCCTTGAGTTTGACATTTTTTACACAATCTGAATTAACTCACCACAGCGGCTATTAGCTGCTGGAAGAACCGATGAGCGTCCTTCTCTGGCATCCCCACATCAGGCTCTAAAAAAACAGAAGAAGCCCCAGGGGACAGAAAGGTTTAAACAAAGTGTTTAAAAATTATATGCAAGTGCCACAACACAGAAGAGTTTATTTACAGCGTGTTTTTACCCTGCATTGAGCTTTCATATTTAGTCGTGTTACATTCATAAACCTGAATGCAATTCATTTGGATTTTATGTGAAAGAAGAACACAAAGTAAAAAAAAAAAATTGTGATAGGAAAAGTACACATAATTGGAATTTATAATTATTTAAATTCTTTTAAAATAAAATCCTAAAGTTTAGCATGAGTTTGTATGAGCCAGGTCAGGAACAAATCTTCAAATTCAGCAGGGAGTTTATTCCAAAGTCTAGGAGGTGCCACAAAAAAAAAAATAATTAAAATAAAAAATAAAAAAATGATCGATCGCCCCACTGTTTTTATTTAGACCTGGGCTCTTCCAACAATAAGAGCTTTAAAAAGAAGCATTAACATTTTAAGATCAACCCTAGACTGAATGGGGAGCTAGCGAAGGGATTTAAGTGTTGGTGTGAGGTGGTCATGTTTTTCTCCATATGTCAATGAGAAACACTGTGTAAAACAGCAGGGATGTAAATACTTTTTGAGTTTATTGGGAGCAGTGATTGGTTAAAGTTTAACGATTACTGGGGGGAAGGATCTGAGGTAATGCTCCTTTGTGCATTTAGGATGCAGGTGTTCACCAGCTCTGCAACAACCCCATGCATGAGGTGGGAGACACTGCCCAGCAGTTATGTTTTTTTTTTTTTTTTTTTGTTCACCATTGTCCCTTTTTCTCCCAGCATCTGCACTTTACTCTGAGTCAAGTGAATAAAATCCCATGAAACGGCACTCAAACGTCACCAGATTTGTAAATAAGAGTCTGCCTGAGTCTGATTTATTTTATATATAAATCTAGTTTTTTTCTTTGGAGGTCTGAGATGTTTGTTAGAAAACATTTGTGGACAATCAGCATCACAAAGACAAAGGAACACATCAGACAAGCCAGAGGTGCAGTTATGTGAAAGTTTAAAACAGGGTTAGGTTATTAAACAATATCCCAGGCTTCAAACCTCTCACAGAGCTCTGCTCAATCAATTATCGAAAATAGAACAAGTCTGGCACGCACAGAACCTACAGACACACCGCCTTCAAGCTAAACTGACAAGGCAGTAGGGTTGCCAAAAGTGTCGACACGCTGAAAGTCATCAATACTTAAACTCTGTATCCGGATACAATACTAATTTGGCATGGTATCGATAATAAATGTTTTGCAAACGGAGAAGGAAAACCAAAAGATCTCGACAAGCCTGAGAGCAAACAGCTTTAAAGTGGTAACAACGAAGTCAGGCAGCACAAGGACCGGCACCCTGGTTAGTAAATTAAAGTTACATTCATAGTTTATTACATTAAACGTATCACTGATGTTAGTGCCACCGGTGATCCATATTAATGTTGTGTGATTAGCTGTGGCTAGCATGCTACTAGGCATGTGTTATATTTGGATTATTTATTTAGCATTTATTTGCACTTAATTAACTAGCATCTGTGATTCTGTTGAGAAAGCATGTTCCATGCTGAGCTTTTCATGTTAATAAAATATTTTTTATGCCTTTGAATTATTGTCTTTTCATCCCGCAATCAGCCAATTATTTTATGTTGTGGTTTCGAACAGCTATAAGCAGGAAAAATAAAGGATTTTCAAGCAAGAAGCAGAAACAGACCCACAGCAACTCTGAGTTGGGGAAAGAGCTTTAGTCTGTCGCCTTCTCCAAATTGTCTACCTGTCTCCGAGCATGAAAGAGAACAATGTTCACTAAAGCCAATTACACGTCCTGTTTGCAGTTTGCCACAGATCGTGTGCGGAGATGCAGAAAAGATGTGTTAGAAGGTGCTCCGGTCAGACGAGAGCAGAACTGAATGCTAAGTATAGTGAAAAGCACTCCAATTCTAAAAACCCCCACCAATCCAGGGCTGTGAAACAAGGTGGTGGAGACATAATTCTGTGGAGATGCTGCTTCAGCAGCATCTCCACAGAATTATGGGTTAACAGATAGAGTTAATCCAGAGCGATCCTGGAGTAAAACCTGTCAGAGACTGCAGAAGACTTGAGGAGGTTCAGCTTCTAGCAGAACAATGTTATCCTAAACAGCTGCAGCAGCAGGAATAAAATGGTTCAGATCAAATCACATTCATAAGTAACTGAGAAGATTATGCTTTTCACGCAGTCTGAGTGTGTTTGGGCTATTTCGGCAAAGAAGAACGGACAGAAAACTCGACATGTTGAACGCTGGTAGAGACAAAGCTCAAAAAGCATGAAGCTGTAACGGCACAACCGGCGGCTCAGGGAAGCTAAATAATAGAAACGGGACAAATGTTGAAAGCCAGAATTTCATGTAATATTAATTATCCCTTTACCTCATGATTATGAACTATGTCGTGTCTGCTAAAATCCGGAGACAATACGTTAAAGGTCGTGCTTGAAATGGGACAAAAGGTGAAACATTCAAGGTAGAGATGTATTTTTGTAAGGGGATGCTGATGAAGAATTTCTACTGAGAATAAATGGCCATGGCACGAAAACGCTCCGCAACAACTTGCACTGGAAGTCCAATTCCTTGATGGCGCCCAACAATCGTGGTGGAATAAAGGCGACAGCGAGAGGGCATGTGGCGCGTTACCGATACGGTCGAACAGCTCTCCTCCGGTGCAGTACTCCAGAAAAAGGTAAACGGTCGGCCCTTCTTTCCGATGACCGAAGAACTTCACGATGTTGGGGTGGGTGAGCATCTAGCGGAGAATAAGCGTTAAAATGTGCGCATTGTGAGGCTTAAGGTGCAAAGTAACCCGCCTACCTTATGGATGCAGACCTCCTTTTTGACATTGTCGGCACACTCTTTACCCTGAGAGGTGTCGATCACCTTCACGGCCACCGCCTCCTCGGTCTGCCTGTTCACCAACAACCTCACTCTGACGCAGGCAGAACAGAAACAAACCCCGGGTTACATTATGACGCACACTCAGCTCCGTTAGGTTTATCTATAGGGCGCCAATTAGGGCTGGGCAACATATTGAGATTAACAAACTAAAAACATTAAAAGAGATAAGATTAGATGAGACTATAGCGTTTATATCGAGGTGGTCTATGTTGCTTTAGAATGATATTTTTATGTATTCCAGTAGATTATTATTCAGCAGTTTCTCATATTCATCTACAGCTGTTTGTTAAAAAAAAACTCTGCTTGTGAGACATTTGGGATAAAGCTTTGATTCAAAGATGCCTTTTTATAGTTATTTTAAGAAAAGAAAAACATACTGAGATAAATATATTGTGTATTGACATTCAGTCTAAAAATATTGAGAAATTTTGATCCATATCGCCAATTCACAACATGTCATCTCAAACCAGAAAAAGATTAACTAAAAAAACAAAAACAAAACAACAACTAAACATCGATTCTGAAGCTTTAGACGTTTCGCTTCCCATCCAGGAGACTTTCTCAATTCAAAATGTCTGGACTAGTGTGGAGCTCCAAGCTTTGTAGACCTGTCGGCGAGGCCTCGTTGGAGCTTAGAGTTTCACTTACATACCTACATCAGAAGCAGTACAAACAGTGAGGAAATGTCTACAACAAGATGATAACCTGAACAACAGGACTAATTTAACTCAGACCACATCTGTACCCTACTGGACCTTTGTCTTTCCACAACCTACTTCAAGATCAATGATCACTTTTACAGACAGAAGCATGGCGGTGCTATGGGATCTCCAGGATCACCGATTGTGGCCAATCTTTACATGGAAGAAATGGAAAAGAGAGCCTCGGAATCTTTCAGAGGAACACCCTCCAAACCGCAGGTTCAGAGATGTAGACGAGACGAGGGTCAAGTTCCAGGCAAAAGAAGTAGAAGCTTTGATAATATAGACACAAATGTTTATAACAGAAATGTATTGGTAAGGGAATTGTTCTTTTTTTTTTTCTTTTTCTTTTTTACAATATTACTCTATAAAGAACGACCCTGTGCCACTGATTATTGTAAGCATAGAGCTCCACAGTGGACATGACATCTGTTGGGGCCAGGCCTCACTGGGACGCCACTGATGAGAACGATCCAAGTGAAATGTGTTGCCTTTTTCATATACGGCTTTCTAAGCTGGGTGCAAATGATTTGCGAAGCATGCACAAGTGTTGCCTGTGAGTTCTGTTGCATTTTTCTAGTGGACAAATATGCCCAATACATCGTCTGACGGCTACAGCAAATAGATTTATATTGTATTATTATCTTACTCTCCGTAGGCTCCTTCTCCTAGAACCTGAACGACGTCCCAGTCCTTTACGAAAGGCACCGCCATGCTGCACAAAAAAAGACAGAAACTAAATCTGAATCACCCTGGAACAAAGTTTAATAGCATATATCCAAACACGTCTGTATCACATATGATGGACAACAGCTGTCTGGACGTGCTGCTGGGAATAACGCTGCACAGCTAAATGTCACAACACACACTAACTAATGAGTGTTTATCGCATCGTACCTGCACAGCTTTGCTCTACAGCCGCGGGGTCCGGACGAAGCGATTTGCGAAAGGCTAAAAGAGCTCCGTCACGCATCTGAGGCAGACCCTTCCTCGCGAGCATTTGGCGCCTTGCTGTTTCACACACACAGGAGGCAACTTCCGGTAGGCTTCGTCATTTCCGCCAGACCAAAACTGGTTCCGTGCGCTGCAATGTCGCCCTCTGCAGCAATAAAACAAATTAGATTAAATTAAAAAAAGCATTATTTTAAAATCTTCAGATCGTATACAATCTCTGACAAAAATATGGCAGTCAGTTGTATTGCTGCAAAAAAAATAAAAAAAAAAATAAATAAAATAAAATAAAAAAAAATTATAAAATAGAAATTTTATGTTAAGATCAATTAGAATAATACTACTAATAATAAAAAAACTTGATAAAATGTCTTAAAGAAAAAAATAAAGAAACAAGAAACACATTTTAACTAAAAACGTTGAAAAGGATAAGTCTTTACAACATACACGAGGGAAAAAGTAATAACCACTTTAGGGGGAAATGTTAAATAAATAAATAAAATTATAGCAAAGAATTTACCTTTTCTTCAGATTTTATATTTCTGCTCTTGTTGTTTTAATTACTTCACTTTACAATGACACAATTACCCAAACTCAAGAACTGTAATGTAACGAGGTAATCAAACAAAATACCAAATAAAACTCAAATATATGCAGAAAACATGCCACCCTGTGATCTTAAATACATTCAAGAAATTGTTATGAGTAATTTGAGTCTTTTAAAATGTGGAGATTAGATAAACTAAATTCTAAAGTAAAATGGAGTCACTTTGCCTGGGGATTTTGAGCCCAGTTTAATAAATTAATATTGTTGTTGTTGTTATTTATTTATTTTTAAATCAGGCCATAATGAGAATAGATAAAATGATCATTCTGGCAAACTGACTAAACCAGTTTATGGAGCTAAGATATGGAAACTAACTACTGTCTTTCTTATTCAGATTAAATAGTTTTGAATCAGAAAAAGAACAATGCTAGCAATATGGAAATTAGGAAACAAAAAATCTAGTCCATGTATTGATATGTTTCAGTTTTATAACCTAACTTATACCGTCTCCCACCTAACCAAGTTTGTCCAGAAGATGGAGCTGGAGAAAATAATACAGGGCTAAAAACTGTCATGATTTGGGTTTTGTCTTGGTTCAGGTTATCCGTTTTAGTAGTTAAGTTTCTGCTTTTGGGTTCTTTCTTGTTTTGGCTTTGTTTTAGACGTGTTGTTCTGTTAAGATTAACTGTTATTTAAGTGTCACTTTATCAGCTCGGTTTGTTCTCCCCTCAGCAATCAGTCAGCTCCCTTGCCCTGATTAGTTCCACCTGCTCACTTGTGATTAGTCTTCACTCTTGTTCATCTGCTCACTCCCCTATATAGTCCTGCCACAAACCTCTGCAATCGGCCAGATCATTGTCTTTTGAGCCTTTGGTGAGTTTTGTCTTGCATTCCCTTTTGGTTTGTCCTGTCAACTTTACCCAATTGTCTCCAGCATTTCTAAGCCAGCCTGAACCCTGTACCTGTTTTTTTTCTGCCCTGTTCTGATTGCTTACTCGTTTTGCTGACCTGATTCTTCCCTTGGATTATCGGAGCTTGCCTTATCCCTGTTGCATTCCTGCCTGTTTTGGGCTGCCATTTTTGTGTACCGTTTTTGGACTGTAATTCTGACCACTGAGTTTGGCCTGCCCCTGTATTGTTTAGATTGTCTCCATTAAACCTGCTTTTTCATTCACCCTGCTTGTTCGGCCTGAATACTGGGTCCTGAATCAGTCTCTCGTTCGTGACAAAAACAAACGAATAAACAAAAAAAAAAAAAAAAAAAGAGAGATAACTGGCTAACTAAGACCTTTACATGCTTTTTTTTTGTTTTTTTTTTGTTTTTAAATAAATGTATTTATAAATTATTATTTAATAAAATAAATTATATTTTCCGGCTGCAGGTCTCCCTACATGAATGGCTCATAAAAGTTATTAACACAAAAGAGGAGTAAGTCCTTCCTAGAACACATTCTAAGGTTACACTGCAGTTAATATCTGTGGTAAATCCACAGGTTAATCAACAAACATCAATGAAATGTGCCTTAGCTTTTGGGAAATGATGAGGCAAATGTTTGTACTTTATCTCTGTTTCACAATGACTTTGTTTTTTTTTTAACATGTGACCCAGTATGTACACACAGTGGGAAAACCTGAAACCCAAAGAAGAAAATAGTTATGTCCCAATTGGGAATAAATATTTGACTGTTTGACTGGAGAAAATCCACAGGAAATTCAAAATATTCCTACTTAACTAAATCCTCTTTATTTAGGATTTTTCTTTTTTCATCTTCATCTATTTGGATAAACATTTCAAACAAAATAGTCCTGCTTGTATGTGTGTATCCTTTGGGAAACACACATACTGTATTGAATGTTTTTTTTTTTTTTTTTACTGGTCAACCAGTTAATGAGTGACAGACTGGTCTTTGTCCTGTGCCCCACTCTGAACCTTATCATCTACTCTGAAATAAATTAGATGCTCCTGCTGTTTCATTACATTTCCAGTCTGTTCTCTTGTTAGGCTGAAACATGGGGACTTCAAGCAGCTTGAGCTTGTTTGCTGCACTCTTGTGTCTCCTCAGTTTGGGTAAGAAACTTTTTTTAATTATCATACAATCCCTACATTTTACTTATGTGTGCAGAATATCAAAATATCCATGTATCTAACTTGTACAGTTTAATGATACGTTTTTTTCCTGCTGTTGAAACACCAAAGCTTAATAGTTAATTTCCCCGGACATTTAAACAGTCAGCAGCTGAGATTATGAAATGATTTTAATGCACCTTGATTTACATGAAAAAAAGCAGCAAAATATTTTAACATACATTTGACAATAAAAAAAGTTGATTTACTCCAGTGATGACATTTCCTTGGGTAAGCATTACTCTTGAAAGACTCATACTACTACTACTACTAATAATAATTATAATAAACTTTTGAATTGTTTAATTGTTTAACAAATTACCAGTTTAACTTTTTTAGTTTTTTTTTAATTACTTTGGAGGCTGCATATTATGTTGCGCAGACATTGTAAGTAAGTAAAGTTTGACCATATAGCCCCTTTCATAGATAAAACCACACGGTACCATTGAAATAATACAAAAAGCTGAAAAGTTAAAATAACAAGAGAACAAAATTTAGTGGAAATATTTCACTGCACTTTACAGTATAACAAGGGCTTCTAGCCTGATGGCAAAAACAGTAATCCCCCCAGCTAGTTCTGGAGCTGCCCCAGTGTCTCCTCCCAAAGTGAGGAGATGGGGTGTCCTGTAAAATGCCCAGGAGGAATGCTATTGAGCTGTTAGAATCACTTTAACTGAATCCTTTTTACACAAAGGAGCAGCAGCTGCTCTTCAAGTTTTCCTAGAGTGAAGGAGTACGTCACCCCATCTCCAAAGCTAAGCCTATCTACCCTGGAGGGAGTTGATTTCTGCCCCTTGTACCTGCGATTTTGGTCATGATCCAATTATGTGAAGGCCAAATAATGACAACCTTACATCACCCACAAACAAACAACCAAATGCTTAAACTCTCCTTCGCTTGGGGCTAAGACTTATTTCCAGTGGAGTCATGACCCCAGACCTTGAGAAGCTGACTCTCATGCTGGCTGCTAACACTCGGTTGGCAAATCTTTCTGTGCACACTGAAGGTCCACAGAACCACATCATTTGCAAATAGCAAAGATGAGTCCCTGAAATTCTCAAACCAGAACTGGCCCATTAACACCAAAAAAGCAGACTGGGCACTAGGGGAAGCCCTAAATGATTCCCACCTGCACTAAGAAGCTCAACGTTTTGTTGAAAATGCAGATAAAGTTTTAGAAAGTGTTAAATATAGTATCCTAAGAACCTAGAGAGGTTTCCAGCTCTAAACCTCTAAACTTTTTAACTGTGATCTGAAAGTCAGTAGTTTGCACAGAACCATAAGGCTTTTTCATATGACATACTTTTCTTTGTTTTATTATTCAAATTCAATAAGAAATTTATTCAAAAGTAACAAGATTTCACATTAAATAGGATTTAAAATACAATCAAGACTCACGCTGCTGTAAAAACATTTCTGTGTATAAATGAATAAAGACAGTGAAATGTTTAACACACATCAAGAAAACCTAAAAAAAAAAATTGGAAGTGAATTATACTCAGTTTAATTCTTTACAAGAAATGAAGACTCAGCAGAGGTAGATTTGGATTTTAGAATAACAAAGAATTAGCCAGTAAAGTATACCCCATACCATTTTTGTGTCTTATTAAACACAAACCTATAGCCTCTGTAGCAGGAAACAAAACAAAGATGCATTTCTGTCTCTTTTTTTTTTTTTTTTAGGTGTTACGGTTCGGTGTGATTGCACTAGGGATGGCATGGAAATGGAGGGTGGTGATTATACATTGTCCAGGAATCTGGATAGTGGCAGCTTAATGATCTACAGCTGTAAAGATGGATACTACCCTTACCCTGACTTAACCCGCGTCTGCCAATCTAATGGTGTCTGGAAACCTCTACCCAAAAAATTCAAACCGCAGAAATGCAAACGTGAGGTCCACATCTTTTGATGGTTCATAAAATACCTCAGATTACTCGTCCACTTTGCAACTCTTGACTTTATTTCTTTGCAGGTGTGGAATGCCCTGACCCAACCGTACTGGAGAATGGTAACGTCTTCCCTTATCAGTACAGGTACTTTGTGGGCAACGAAACCTCATACGAGTGCTACTCTGGATACACCTTGAGAGGCTCATCCAGTCGGATCTGCTTACAAAATGGGAAGTGGAATGGCTCCACGCCAATCTGCAGCCGGGATTGTGAGTCCTGAGCAACATTTGTTTTCTCTCTATTTTTTCATTTTACAAACTTTTAAGGTGCACTGAAATGTTGTATAGGGGACAAACGCATGCATTAGGTATGTTTTAAACTGGAGTAAAAATCAGTATTAGAGACAGAGCTATCCCTGATAATGTTATACAATTTTAAACACTGAAGGCAAGGATCTTCTTATGCTGATGCCAGCCAACATAAGACGACCAGGCCATAAACATATGGATAAATGCATTAGCGAGTACACTACACCATTAGATTATGATATATCTGCCAAATCATCAGATCATATTCATCATGATGTTAAGCATGAAGTTTCTGTGTTAATTCTGTGTGTGGGATCCCCTCATCAACAATTGCAATGTTAGATTAAGGCCTTCATCTCACCACTGAGAATTTTGAGTAGAACATCCACTCCATTCTCTCCTTTGAAGAACAAAGGACATTTGTGTCTTGTCTTCTGTGTTTTTGCACAGCCGGAGATGTCTGTCCTGATCCCGGAGTCCCACCCGGGGCCGCAAAAACAGGAAATTTGTTTGGGATTGACGACAAAGTGAAATACACCTGCAATAACAACCTCTTTCTGGTGGGCTCTAGTGAAAGGGTGTGCCAGGAGAACGGCCAGTGGACAGGAAATGAGCCAGCATGCTACTGTAAGATTTCTTCATTTCGTTCTGGTAGCTAAGAAGGACTGAACCATTATTATGTTAATTAGGTAGCAAACTAATTTAAAATTCAGGGATTATCAATATATAAAGAATTCGACAATGAATACATAAAAATATTTCACTTTCAGACTTTAGATGCCTGATTGTTGTTGAATTTTGATGAATTTTATATGGAAATCATTGTTTGACTTTTCAGTCTTTTGATTTTTCAATGTTTTTTATTTTTCAGCGTTTCATTTTTCAATGTTTTTTCCCAAATTTTACAATGCCAAACCTCTATTTCAATGTCATTGCAAGCTGTCACTAGTTTAGTTCCATAACTATGCTCGACCTGTCAGCTTAGTAGGAGGGACATGTCTTGGTAGGTTTGCAGTGGTGCCAATCTCCTTCCAATGGGAAAATAATTCATAATTTTCCCTCCTCTTCATAATTTAGCACTATTTTGTGTTGGGTTACCACATCAAAGTTTACAGTTGTGATAATGTCAACAAGTGTGTCTTCAAACCTCTTCTGTGGCTCTGAGGACTCAGAAAAGCACAGCTTGATCCTGTGACCGTTTTGTAGTTTAGTTTGGAACATGATTGATTAAAAAGATCTTGTCAGATGCTAATTGTCTGTCACTTTCACAATCAAACAATCCAACTTTTATACGCACCTGCTTTGAAAAGACCAGTCAAAATTTTTATTTTGCATCTGTACTTCTTTTATTTTGGTAGCAAGTAATACAACATGTGCATCTCATTTTCACTTTATGCTAATTATGAGCTTTATCGATTTTGGTAGATATGTTTGCTCTCTAGCCTTATAAATCTAAATCACTGTAAATCTTTTTATTTTGCTGCTACTTCTTGTAGATAAGCATACGTATGACACCCCAAAAGAGGTTTCGGAAGCATTTGGATACGCGATTAAAGAGACCCTCACCACCACACAGTCGCTTAGTAAGTTCCTGAACTTAATCTTAATACTGCTATTCCTGTTAGATATATTTGTTCCTGTTATGTGTTTTTAAGCAAATATAGTAGTGTATTACCTTTTGTCTTACATAACCAAGCAGATACTGATACATTCCTAGTCAAATGGCATGATGACAAAGATGCAGATTTATTTCTAGTTGTGCTTTCTTAATTGTGTAAAATAAGTGGAAAATAATTCAAATGGGTAACTCTGAAGAACTTCTGACTACACAGATGATATCCAAGGAGGGAGATTAATCAGGATTTCAAAAAATGGGACTCTCAACATCTATATTGCTGTGGACATTTCTGAGAGCATTAAACAAGAGGAATTTGACCAAGCAAGAAATGCTGTGATAACTCTGATTAAAAAGGTAAGACACATAAAACTAGACAGTGGTGAGGAAGCCGTTTAAGTTGTTCAAAGCATACTGTCTTACTTATGTCGGGTGACTTTTCTTTTTAGTTTTTCTTTAATCAATAATCAAATGGACATCCATGGAGTAGGATATGAGCCAAACAGCACATTAAAGGGGACATATCATTGCATTTAAATCCTTCCTTTTCACATTTAAATCATTCAGGTGTGGTCTATATAAAGTCGATATGCAATGCTTTGGTCAATAATTTGGCAATTATTGTTGCCCCACATCCCCCTTTTTGCTCCTGTCGTCTGAGAGAAACTTGTTTTGGTGCTGTCTCTTTAAAGGTAGAGTCTGCGAAGTATTTCTTCTTTTTTCTTTCTACCGATTCCCTCCTTTTCCCTCCTTTTCTTCACATAAACTTGTATGTGGTTTGCTTCTTGAGATTGTCAACCATGTTCAAAGTATACGGTGAGAGCAGCGGAGCTACAATGAATGGCTAACACAGAAGCTAACCGCTAAGTTAACCACTAAGCTAACCGGATACATAAACACTAGAAGTGCGTATGCACAGCCACCAATCGGAAACTCAGAAGGAATGTGCACGCACACTGGCGTTATGTGAGCGCATCAGAATGATTGGCATGTGGGACAACCAATAGATAAGGTGATTTCCCCCCCCCCCCATTTGTACCAAATGGCTAGGATTGGCTAGTTTTTACAGGCCTACAGTTTCCACAGAGATCACATTTTCAACCTCCCTTTTGTTAGGATCCCTGAACATTTCTGTTAATTAGTTCATCAGACTCACCTGTGTTTGATGTTAATTCCCCTCTGTATTTAAGTCCAGTGTGTTTGTTTCCCCGTTGTCGTATCGTCCTGTTTCTGAGCTCCCGTTGCATCCCTTGTGTATTCCTGTCAGTTACCGCCATTAAATATTATCATTTGCACCATGCGCCTGTCTTCGCCTCGTTGCCACTTTGGTCCTCCTCTGCAAATCATGACAACTTTTTCTCAATACATAATGTGTTGAATGCATCCAGGATAGAAGGACCATTTTACCCAGTATAACAAAGTGTTTCTGAATAGGATTACGAACTATGGCTTTAAACGCAAAGGAGGAACTTCACACCCCATCCCTTCCATGTTGCAGTGCATTCCACTCCACTCCACCTAAAGTGACTTTTGCATGATTATGTCCCCTCTAAAAAGCATTGACAAATCTTTAAACAAACTGTTTAAAGAGGACATAGCATGCAGAGTCCACTTTTTTTAGCCATTAAATATTTGTTTGTGTGTACTTGGAGTCTCTAGGAATGCTGAAAAGTTTAATGTTGTCTTTCCCGGTGTTGCGTAACTACTTTCATATTCTTTTTGGGACATATTTTTCAAGCTGTTCAGCTTTCTCTGTTTTCTATAACCTTTTCCGAACGGTTACATCACAGTATCTGCTGCGGCTCTACCAATCAAGGTCATGGACTTTGGGTTTACCAATTTGGCAAATCCACCATTTTTGTTTTTCGCTATGATTTTGTAGCCCAAGCTGAAGGATGCTGAAGCTTGGATTGGTGCACATGTTTGATTGTAGGATGTATTAACACACACAATTTATTACGTCATTCCCCAACATAGTACAAAAATGGTTGAACAAGGGGAAGTGGAACAATCTGTGACCTGGAGAAGGGCGGCTTGTGAGGTGATGCATTTGCATTTAAAGAGACTGCATCAAAAACCTAGTTGCTCTCAGAACAGGGGAAAAAGATGGGCTGTGGGACTACAGTAAAGAGGAATTCAGGCCAAAGTATTGAAGTAAATATTTCAATGGGGAAAGAAAGAACTGAATAGCAAGATATGTCCCCTTTAAAATGATTTATTTCAAATAGTTTTATAATGCCATGCCTTCAAAGAAGGATGCTTAATTTACAAAAAGATGCTTCAAATGTGTTTTATGAGAAAAGCAAGGTGTTAGGATTGCCTTTGGTTAAAACCATTTTAAAGAATCATAGAGCAAGCAAAGTGGTCTTCAATGAGTTACTCAACAAAGAGGATGAAGGTGTGGTTGCAGGATAATGTGAGGAAAATCAAGGATTGAAAGGTAACTGTACAAACAGTACATCTTACCAATCAATTAGTTTTAATTGTCTAAGAAACAAAAAATGATAAGGATGTGCTATACTAAGAGAAAGCCCACAGCTGAATCTGACCGGACATTTTGGAAGACCTTTAAAACATTTTTTCAGTAGCGGAATAATCTTAAAAGGTTTTCCTTTGCCTTGAACAATGAACAAATCTCCCATTACTTTAAAATCAACAGAGGCACAGACATTTCAAAATGTAAATGCACAAAATCAAAAGGATTTGGGTATTATGAATTCACAAAAAAAAATTACTTACCCCGGCAACACCCTCCACCTCATAAAGTGACAATGCCAAAAGAATCTAGACAAATTGCCAGAGTGTCAGGATAAATTTGCAAAGCACTCTGAGTCCACAACATGGATGAGCATCATAAACTTTACTGTTCATTAAAACATCGTGCTAAAATAAGCGACGTTCATGTGTCATCCACAGCTCATATTAATTTTTTAAATATTATTTTCTAATGGAAAGGTCAACTGCTGTAGAGCTCTCTCTGCGTTACGATACGCTGAGTGTGCAGAGACTCAGCAACATAGTGCTTGGACTGCAGTTATGGTATGATGGCTCTGCTGATTGCGGGTGGAGTTGGGGGTCTGAGGATGCACACGGGGTGAGACCACAGGACTGCTTGTTGATGGGTGCTGGCAATGCAGATGCTGAGCTCTTAAAGCAGGTTAGAAATGCCGCAGTTAGTGCTGCTCGGTCTGGGCATTTAATCAATTGATGACAAGAATTAAAAAAAGACATGTTGGAGCACACAGGAGGACATTTTTTTGCATATACGGCAGAGTTGTTCCCTCTGAAAACACTGTGTGGACGAACAGGTTTGCCAGTTGGGTCTGATTATGCATGAAGCTTTTATTTAGTGTCTGCCACACACTTATAGGCTCATTTGACATACTGTCCATCGTCCAATATGGCTGCCACAACCACAGCCCATTACAGATAAATTTAATTATGAATTACAAATCATAACCTTGACTGATGTTTCTTGGCACGAGGCCCTTGGCTCGTTGTCAAAGCAGGCTTCCAGAAATGCACACTGCTGATAAATGGATCCCTTTCTCTATAAAATAACAACCATGAGCAATTTAAAATATCAAGACTCGCTGGATTAACACTGCTTCACAGCAATCTTTCAAGTTAGCTTTTAAAGGGAGTGAGGGAACGTTTATACAGGTTCCCCCACCTCATCTGAGTTGCTGTTTTCCACAGATCGCCTCCTTCAGTGTGTCACCAAACTACGAAATCCTCTTCTTCTCATCTGAGATATACGAAGTGGTGAACATTCTGAATTTTTTTGATGCCAAAGTTGAACTTAATGAAGTCGTAAAAGACCTGGAAAAGTTTGAAATAGGAGGTGAGGCAAGCACAAGTGCACAATGTCATCATGTTTCAAATACATACCTGGACTCTGGTGTGTGGTTTAACATATGCGTTTGTGTCTGGTTTGTTTTAAAGACAGAAACACTGGAACAAATCTGAACCTGGTCTTCACAACCTTTGAGAACAAAATGGCTTTCATACAGAGGCAAGTTGGAGATGAGGCATTTAAAGATCACCGGCATGTCCTGATCCTCTTCACTGATGGTAACAAGCACATCTCACTTATTGCTTGCACACACAATATCTTCTGCAATTCTTTGCAAATGTGGTAGCAAGTCTAAAAAAAATCCTGTTCCTAATTTTTGGTAGTTTATGTTAAGGTCAAGCAAATGGCATAATCATTGGCTAAGTTATGCAATTTTGGGGTTTCCTAGTTTTCAATGCAGGAATTGGTTACAACATGAAATAAAACCTATAACGACTTTCACACATCTTCAGGGACACCAATAATTGTTGTTTTGTTTACATCAAAGACCTTTACCAGCCAAAGTTTTTTTTCCCTCCCTGCAGGTGCCTACAATATGGGCGGTTCTCCCTTACCTACTGTTGCCAGGATAAAGAACAGAGTTTATATGAATCACACTGAGGATAAACAGGCCGGATCAAGAGATGAACATCTCGGTAAGTTTAGTTTTAAACATGCCAGTCTCCTTTAAACACTGTAGCTTCGGGGATCTAGCTTTTATGAAGTCCAAGTCAGAAACGTTTGTCTTTTAGGGAATTTGTGTGAATAACAAAGTAATGGTTTAATTGTGTGGAAGGAGAACAACACATGGTTTTCAAGATCTTTTATTTAAAAGAAACTGAAAAGTATGGCTTGTATTCAATCGCTCTGAGACAATGCTTTCTACAACCACCCTTTGCTGCATTTACAGATGCATTTTGGGGAGTTTTTCCTAATTTCAAAAATGGCATCCAACCTAGCCAGCCAGACTAATGTGTAGCCTTCTACATTCTGCACATTATCGATATGAGACCTATTTGGGGCAAAGAAGGACATTCAGCAGAAACTTTCTAAGCCGATTGGGTGAAGTGTCACCTACTAACCGCCTACCAAAGGTTAATTTTAACCAATCACAGTATCAAATTGAAACATAAGATGCGGGCGTTATGATAAAGTACTAGAAGTTAAGCAAGTCAAGACACTTCTTGCTGTTCTTTCAAAGAAGTTGTGGATACTCACAAAACAGATGTGATAGCAGCAGCTCCATCCTCCTGTGCTGACATGTTTATATCGGTTCAGCTGTGAGCTCAACACCTCTTGCTTTCGTCACCACGGTTTGTCCCGCCTTAAACCATAAACCTGCTTTTTGATTTGTTATCAAACGATCGAAGCCGGAGCAGTACAAGATGGATTCTTGTGTGTTTGTGAAGGCACAAATACCATGAGAATTCATCTTGCATGCAAGGTTACCAAGGTAGGGCAGGGGTCATATTCCTGCTCACTCCTGTCAAGTGGTGGTCTCCCACCTCATAGAAAACAGTCAAGTTTCTCAGTCTCTTCTGAAGAGCATCCCCACAGCATGATGCTGCAACCACTATGTTCAGAATGTATGAAACCCAGATATAATTTTATTTTCACACAGAACGATACAGTATTAACACGAAAATGTTAATAAACTGTATTTATTTAGAAGAAATCTTCTACGCTTCATTTTAAGATGAAAAATCCACAGTGCTGTATATGCGCATATGGCTTGTGGTCTCTGCTTCAATAATTGTTGCGAATATGCTCAATAGGCTGAAATCAGGGGAACAGGTGAGACATCTAAGGTGAAAATTAGTCATTAAAGAGGAGAGTGAGAGAAATTGGAGGCAACAGAGGAGAGAATCGCAACGGATCTGGGAGAAGAAAACGAGCCAGAATCAGAAAATGTCTTTCCCTCTCCTGGCTTTACGTTGTTTACGTCAGCAGAGGAAACATTTAATTCGGGCCAAAAGGTTTTTTTTTTTACGAGATTAAATTGAGTGACTCGGTCTCTATACGGATCGCGCAGCGCCTACAAACAGCGCTGCTGCTCATGGTGCCACGACTTTGAACCGGTGACAAGCTCTGACGCGCAGGACACGCACACCGCTGTCGTTACCGCTGGTCCTGGGAAAAAAATAAATAAAAAAAAACGTTGGTCCTGGGGGGGATTTCTTGACTATGCTGACGCACAGATCTGTATTACTTCTCATTGCGATTCAGACAGGCGCAGACTGCACCGTGCAGTTCATTTTAAAGAGGCAGTTTTAGCGCATATTTAGACAGAAACGGGCTGTGGGAGCCGAGGTGTGTTGCCGTGGGCGTGTTTACCTGCTGAAGGTACAGCTGTGAAACAATCAGAAAGATTTCGCTGATTAATAGCATCTTTATGGAGCGCTAGAGTTATTGTTACTCTGTGCTGCTTCACCAGTTCTCGCTCGTCATCGGACAAAAATCAAACTGCTTCGTGTTTGTATTTTGCGGTGTAAATTGTGCGTCAGACTCAGATTTAGAAGGTTCTTTATATATATATATATATATATATATATATATATATATATATATAATATATATATATATATATATATATATATAATATATATATATCTATATATATATATATCTATATATATATATCTATATATATATATATATATATATATATATATATATATATATATATAAAAAATATACACTGTTAGGATATCAACGAGGTCAAGTGGAACAAGCAGTTTATCCCAGAACTGAATGGCAAACTTAGATAGCACTGACCCAAAAGATTGGCACATATCTATCAGATACCACCCTGGAGGTGACAGTTTTTCTACTGATGTCACAGTTTGGATGTGTACAGCCCTTACATGGGTGTGTACCTAGATCCCTATATAATGTATGTGTGATGAGCAATCGGGGCATCTTGCCGATCAAGAGCACATCAGTGTTAAGTAGATAAAATATAACTAAAAGCATACTTGTCTATTTTATGCGTCCTAACTTCAAGGTCATATTTAAGTGGGGGTCGCCTGACTGGGTAAAAAGAGCTGGGTCCACTCAGGGTGTTTCACCGCCAGAAGGGGCGGTAGACTTTAACAATACATATATAAATCTTGGGGGTGCGTCAAACCTGGCTGGGACATGGAAGGGGGTGCGCGGCTAAAAAAAGTTTGGGAACCCCTGACTTTGAGCATGGTTGTAACTGAAAACATGTGCAAGCCCTTTTCAGATACTTATTTTCTACTATTTCACAATTGTTTTGTGTTTAGTTTAATATAATACCAATAGAATACATTAAATGTAATGTGATCAAAATTTTAAAAATGGTTCAAGGGGTACAAATATTTTGTCAAAGCAAGGAAACATTAACCTGTCATGTACCACCACTTTACAGACATTTATATCTTTGCCATTGGAGCTGACATCTTCGATGAAGACCTGCAGCCCCTCACTGCAGGAACAGGAGGCAACCATTACTTCAGGATGTCAAAAATTGCAGAATTACGAGAGACCTTCGATGACATAATTGGTGAGCCCTCCTTGAAAAGGGAAAGCGGTGTTTGTTCTGTTTGTTTAGCTGTGATGTGTGTGTGCGAGCATGCTCTTTTATGCTAGTACCCGTAACTCCTCATTGAGCACTTATTATGATCAGGGGAGACTAACAATCTTAAATGGGGGCCTGGATGGTTCTCCAGTTTCCCAAAGTAGTCAAGATGCAAGCTGCTCGCTCCCGATGTGGATGGATATGATGGAGCACCCTGACAGACTAGTTATGGAGTAATTTAATTCATGGCCGTGGACACTGAGCACAAAAGCGAATGTAATATTTATACGTATTTGCACAATTCTGGCTTGTGTTTAAAGAAATAGATCAATAATTGGGCGAACATCCACATATGTGTATATTTTGAATCTTGTGAGAAGCTGAAGTCATAATCCTTTCATCTGTGCACAAACGTGACAAAAACAGTTCATTGTTTAAATTGAGCAATTTCTACAGTTAAATCTAACCATGATTCATCTGATTTTTTTTGTTTGTTCTTTTTTGAATTCAGATGAAAGAGAAGTTGTAGGTCTCTGTGGCCTGCACCGAGATTATGAAACCACATATGACAAAGAAAGCAAGAGGAAAAGATATCCGTGGTTGGCATTTGTCATTAACAAGGTGAACAATTCAGCAATTTAGTGAACTAATCATGAAGTTTATTCAACATGGTGAAATGGCATTAAATGTCTGTAAAATATGAAATGATGGCTTTTAAAAGAAAATTTTCATCACTCTCTGTTATCTGCCAGAGTGACGTTCCATCCTAATTTGGTTGTGAGATTTTTATCTGGACTAAATTAATTACCTCGGCATAAAAGCATCACGGTTTAACAGTATACACTTACTATACTACCTCTCCTGTACAACTTCAGGGAGCAAAAACCAAAACTTGCATCGGCTCGCTGGTGTCGCCTGACTTTGTCCTGACCGCTGCCCACTGCTTCACCTTTGGGGATGAACCGACGGATATAAAGGTGGAGATTGAAGATGGACAGGGTAGCAGAGGTAATGATAAATGTTGACGGAAGACTTTTCCATTGCCTAAACAAAACATTCATTTTTTCACCGTTAAATAAAACAGATGCAGCATTGTCCATTTATTACTGAATCTTTTTATGCAGAGAAAAAAGTGAAAACTTTCAAGTTGCACCCAAAGTACAACGTCGAGGGCAGACGGAATGTGGGCGTGGCCGAGTTTTATGACTATGATGTGGCTCTTATCCAACTGGAGGAACCAGTGAAGATCTCTAGTGCTGCGAGGTATTCAATGGTTCAGATGTTAAATATCATGGCTCCAATTAGAATAGCTTAATGATACAGCAGTTCTCACATTCTTGTTTTAATTTTTTTTTCAGACCAATATGCATACCTTGCACCCAGGAGACCAGCGACGCTCTCAAGCTGGTTGGCGAGTCGACTTGCAAGCAACAAGGTTTGGTTGTTTTGCCACTGTGCTCTGTTATATCAAATTTAAATAAGATATTTACATATGCTTTATTGTTGTATACTTATTATGAACATTTGAGATAAATGGAGGCTTACCTATGGATGCTCTGTAAGGCAACACCTCAAACACACAGCTTCCTTGTTTTACATCCAGAAAATAAAAAAAGAAGCGTCTGAAACACTTTGCATAATAAGTGGCATCAGGAGGAAAAACATTATGAGAAAATATTGAAGCAGCATCTCAAGACACTAGCCAGTACATTAAGAGTGTGGGGACAAGCAGATCTTCGAAATGACCCATAAATTACTGCTAAATCAGTTACAAAGGGCCTAAAGAAAAAAACAGTCAATCAGGAAAAGATTAGTTTGATACAAAATGTCAAATAAAACGAAAAACCTGGTTAAAAGAAGAATATTAAAAAAAGAAATTGCAAATTGACAAATTAATACTATTGATTATAAAGCACATAAAAATATTGTAAAAATAATTTCATGAATTTTAGCTCATTTTAGTCCTGGCTAGGGTGTAAGCATACACATATTTTATTTACGATTAAGCTAAACAACTGCAACTTTATTATCATTAATGTAAAATGTGCTATATTATTGTTTCAACCAGCATGGGACTCCTCCACAGATATGTTTGATTGCAATATGTCTGTAAAGCACATAAACCCAACAGCTCACTAATGATGGGACATTTCTGCCAAAGAATTGTGCTGAACTTTATTCTTTAGGAGTGTAGTTTTCTTTACAGCATATATCTCCATGTAGACAACAGACCTTTGAACTACTAAGTTTTCCAAACATGTTTTTTTTTTTTTCCCACAAATTAACCAAATTTCGATGGAGCAAGTAATTTTACGTGAGTATAACACTATATGAAAAAGCTTAGCTGCACCAAAGTACCTCACACAAATACAAAATTCGGAGTTGATTACCGACTTGTATAAAGAATAACAAAATATGTAACATTTAATGAAGTCATATTAAATAAAGCATATTCTTTGTTTTGGGAGAGCAGGACTCCGACTTGATTGAAGCAAAAACTACTTCAGTTTTTACACACGACAAAATAGGGGGAATGTAAAAAAAGAAATAAAAAAAATTCAAGAGTATTGAATTTCTTTTGGGAGGAGGGGGATGGAAACATCTCCTCTGAAGACCCAATGTTTTAAATGTTTAATAGGAAAAGATTATGTTTTCATTTGAGCTAAATTGACTTGTAGTTAAAACAGAGGCCCAGTACCAGTTTATTTATTTATTTTGTTCTGAATTAACAGAGCAGCTCCTGTTAAAGAATCAACTTGAGCGACTGAGTTTCCTAACAAGGAAGGATCCGCTGGTGGCAGAAAAGGACGTCCACGCCAAGCTTGGAGAAAACGTTGGTTTGATATAAATGAGTCTGTTCACATGTGCTGCTTTATCTCCCAACTTAATGCCTCATTGTCAATATCTTGGATGACTTATTGCAGAGACCAGCATGCATAAGAAAAGCACTGCTGGCACCAGGCATCACCGCTGCTAACGAAACGATTGCTGTGACCGATAACTTCTTGTGCACCGGTGGTCGGTCACCGCAGAGAGATCACATAGCATGCACAGGTATGTACGCTCCCGTCCCTTTTCAACATGATTAACAATCGAGGTGCAGTGTGCCGTGGTGACTGTGTCTGTGGGAAATTGTTGGGACAGGTGATTCTGGCGGGGCTGTATTCAAGAACTACGAGCAGCGGACAATCCAGGTAACCAGCCGTGTCTGGCAATTGTGCCATAAATTGGTTATGTTATCACGAATATGTACCTGAAACAGCTGTTCAGCCAAAGTCACGGCTGAGGTGATTCCTTTTTTTTGTCACAGATCGGAGTGGTCAGCTGGGGAACTCATCAGCTGTGCGGCTCCACGGACGGTCTGATCGAATCCACTGATGATTCCAGAGATTTCCACATCAATCTTTTTAAAATGGTCCCTTTCCTTAGTGAAAACCTTGGAGATGATAATCAAGACTACACAGCGCTAAAGTTTCTGAAAAACTAAACAGAGCTGCACGCTGTAATCTGTTTCATGAGATTACATGTGCTCCTAAAGCACACGCTTGCTCTCTTTTAAGATCAACCTTTCGGCAGTACCCCACATAAGAGGCATTCAGTGAGTATTTGGTAGTTTCATGAAATGATTGAATATATATTGTGGTCAAAATGTCCCCTCTTTTAACCATGGAGGATCATCTGTGTAATAAATCCTTGTGCCATTTTAAAGCTGCACACAGTCAGAAAAATAACCATTTCTTGGATTAAAGTTTTACATATACAATTTTACCCGTTTCCATCTTCTTTATTTGGCATTATTATTATTAAATTATTAATATTGGTGTTCATACACTATCATCTATACCACCTTATCCTCACAGTATCTTGGTACTTCCTGGATAGATTGTC
Source organism: Fundulus heteroclitus (assembly GCF_011125445.2). Lineage (NCBI taxonomy): Eukaryota > Metazoa > Chordata > Actinopteri > Cyprinodontiformes > Fundulidae > Fundulus > Fundulus heteroclitus. The sequence continues at coordinate 21,722,042 of NC_046371.1, forward strand.
AGTCCATCACAGGGCAACAAAGAGATATTCAGCACAAACAACCATTCACACACACTGCTGAGGGCAATTCCGCAAAATCGGTTAAACAAACATTCGTAGTTCCTCGACTGTGAAAAGAAGCTGTGGTACCCGGAAAGAACCTACACACACACTGGGAGATTTTTCAAACTCCATGCAGAAAGACACCTGCCTCTAATTTTAATTCAGGACGTTTTTCCTGAATGGCAGCATTGCTTCAAACTCCTCTATCCTGCATTATCTATTGTTGTTGTTATTTATTATTATTATTTATTAGTTCATATTATTATTATTATAATTATTATCATTAGTAGTTGTAGTAGTAGTTTTATACTTTGTAAAAAAAAAAAAAATGTAAGTGTGACTGCTGGCCTTTTGTGATAAGTTCCTACCAGCTTTGCACAGATATGTACTAACTTTTATCATTATTATTATATTATTTTTATTTTGCAAGGCTCAGTCAGACTGGATGGAGAGAAGACCTGACATCAGTTGTCAAGTCTTCACAAATTCTCAGTTGGGTCTAGAGTTTGACTAAGAAACGTGCTTTTATGTGAACCTATTATGTTTTTATATCGTCACCCTGCTGAAAGGGGAACATCTGCTCCAGTCTCCAATCTTTATCAACCTTTGACAGTTTTTTTTTTTTTTTTTATTCATTAAGGTTGCTCTGTAATTTCCCTTTTCCTACTGAACAAAGCCACCTTTACCTTACACTTCCAAATATGTGCTGTGTTATGTTGGTCTATGGCATCAAGCCCCCCCCCCCCCCCCCCAGCCTCGTGAGACCATCCTGATCTCGCGAGCTTTCAAGGTTTCACTCGCAGATCAGTCTGGCTACTCTCCGTTGAAGAAAACTTGGAGCCGTTCACCAAACGAACGTCCAATCAGCGTTGGCTTTGAGGCGGGTTTAGGTGTGACGCAACGAGAAGTGCGACAGTTCAGTCTAAAGAACATGGTGGCTTCAGCCGATGAAACTAGCGTTAGCGTGGCTATCGAGCAAGTTTTATCGGAATTACAGAGTATTTCTTTGCTGAGCTAACAAGCCTTTACCTGCAGCAGCAAGAGTAGCTTGGCTTGTGGTTGTGTTTTCGTCGTCGCTCGTAACAGAGGAGGACGAATCTGATTGGTTTATTTGGCCCGTCTATCACCAACATAGGCCAATCAGCTAACCAGTATTTTCGCCCCTTCCCAAAATTACTTCAACGGAAGGTTTCCAGATGGATATGCGGAGCAAATCTATCTGGGGGAGTCAGGTAACCCCCCCCCCCCCCAATATACTTAGAAGTTTGTGGCTTTAAAGGGGCAGTGATGAAGGTAGTATGGCTTCTTATGCTAGTCCTTAAAAATCAAAACTGCAACCAGTTTATAGCAAGACTGGGTGTTTACATAATCTCTCTCCTTAATTGTCAGTCTTAAAAAAATACTAAAGGGAAACAAACATTTATGACTATTTCAGTGTGATCTACACAGTCTCTCAGATGACCCAAATGGCCAGAGGCAGATAGATCAGCTTTTTCAATAAGATGTTGCACAACTTAGCTTTCCAAAACAAACTAACACACAGTTCCCATAAATGACCAACACAGTCTGAGTCCTTGAAAGAACCAGCAGCCGTCTAAAGAAAAGTCAACAAGAGAAGCTGCCAAGAGCCGATGGCACATGGCTTACCAGTTACCAGTGGTTAGACTGGAGGTAATTTGGACAAAAAATAAATAAAGTTAGTCACGGAACAGGTTTTAGGCATAGGAATGTGTTCTTTTAATGGGTTCCGATGATCAGTTTGTTAAACTGTGGCATAATTTGTTGTCTTATTTTGTCTCAGCCATTTTCACAATATATTGAAAAAAACTCTTGTGAGTTGTATCTTTCTATATGGAGAAAATTATTTTAGTGTAGAGACTCACACAGACAAAAAGAGGCAATTAGAGAGATTTGACATAAAATTGAAAAGGCAATCGGACTCCGGCAGAAGATGTGAAAGCTGTGAATGTTTATGAGCTTGGATGTTCATTTCAGGATTAGGATTAGTGAAGTCTTCCCCCCTGGGGTCCAGACACTGGTGGTAGACGCTAGAGGAGAGAAGGAAGACAGGTGACTCTTGTGAGCATGAAGGAGGAGGGTCTAAACTCAGCTGAAGGGCAGGATAAGCCATGTGTGCAGAGCCTTATAAGCGAGTCTTGTGAGATGGTAGGATGAGGACTTGAGGCAGATTGGCTGGTGCTTGGACGCTTGACAAGGCAGTCATTGGATGCAGGTGCACAGGAGGTAAAACATGGGGCAAAACATAGAAAAACCTAACTAAATCAGATAAAGCAAAACCCCATTTCCCCCCATAGCACTGATGTGGTATGGTCCAAATCAGCTCAGCCTCTTGGCCCCCTGCTGGTTCTTCAGCCAAGTGACTGGAGCAACTGCAAAACTCAAACAGAATATAAATTAAACAGTCATTACAAAAACAGGGTAAAACAAAATGTACATTTTCAAATACAGTGCAATGGTTATAAATAAATTCCAAATAATGAAATGGCTCTGTAAATGAAACTGCATATGAAAAAAAAAAAAATTTGTAACCATGAGGCTGTAAATGCAGCCACTACACTCAGGAACAGTTTATTTTCCCACAAGCCTTCACTCTAATGAACAGCTGACTCTGACAAAACAAGTGCTGTTAATTTCTACCCTTCATATAGTCATATAAGGTAAGGTATAAAGTACACCAATCCACCTGCCTCATGTACATAATGCCATAATTCTCATTAATTCCAGCATTCCCATTCTCTGCACTCATCACCCTGTGGATATGTATGTTTGTACGTGTATGTGCACCTGTACATCACTTCCACCTCCGACATGTACATAATAATAATGAAAATAATATTTAGTCCTGCATCCTTGCACTCTGCTCATTGCACCATTGCATTATTGTCTCAATTTGTCCCCTTGTTTATATCAGACAGAGATCAACGCTTTTCAAATGTGTTGTCTATACTGCAGATTGTTTGATTTTTATTACTTGACTATTGTGTTGTTTTATTAATGTATAAGTAAGCACTTTGTGAGTATTGCACAATCCAATTGCACAGTCCAATTTTTTGTATGTGTACACATACCTAGCAAACAAAGCTGATTCTGACTCTGATCATTATATAACCCAACTTTCTAAGAAACTGTTTCCATTCAAAAAGGTTCTTAAACAATTCTGGGATTTTTTGAAAAATTAAAAGTGCAAAAATAGACCACTTTGAAGAATTGCTCCAGCCTTAAAAGGTTTCATCCAAACTCTTTTATGGCTGCTCAGGTCCTGCTGATAAAGCTGCCCAGCTTGCTCCCCCCTGCAGGTCAGTGACTAAAGCCACATTTTCAGCAGCAAGTGGGCTTTACGGTGGAAAAGTACCGTGGAGTTGATTTTATTTGCGTTGAGGAGCAGAGGTGTCAAGCAACGAAGTACAAATACTTTGTTACTGTACTTAAGTACACTTTTTAGGTATCTATACTTTACTCCATTACTTATTTTTCTTCCTACTTCTCAATTCAATTCAATTTTATTTATATAGCGCCAAATCATGAAACATGTCATCTCAAGGCACTTTACAAAATCAAGTTCAATCATATTATACAGATTGGGTCAGATTATACAGATTGGTCAAAAATGTCCTATATAAGGAAACCAGTTGATTGCATCAAAGTCCCGACAAGCAACATTCACTCCTGGGGAACCGTAGAGCCACAGGGAGAGTCGTCTGCATTGTACATGGCTTTGCTGCAATCCCTTATACTGAGCAAGCATGAAGCGACAGTGGGAAGAAAAACTCCCCATTAACGGGAAGGAAAACCTCCGGCAGAACCGGGCTCAGTATGAACGGTCATCTGCCTCGACCGACTGGGGTTACGGAAGACAGAGCAGAGACACAACAAGAGAGACAAAAAAGCACAGAAGCACACATTGATCTAGTAATCTGTTCTACATTAGATGGTAGTAGCGGATGAGCCGTCTTCTCTGGATGATGTCACAGTTAACAGAACGCCAGACCAGGTGTACCTACTATGAAGAAAAAGAGAGAGAGCAAAAAGTTAAAAGCTGAAATGACGACAGTCATTTCAATGTAATACAATGCAAAACTGGAGAACAGTAGACTGAAGAACAGTAGAAATCAGTAGAGTGAGAAAATTAGACCCTGATGTCCTCCAGCAGCCTAGGCCTATCACAGCACAACTATAGAGATAGCTCAGTGTATGAGCCACTCTAACTATAAGCTTTGTCAAAAAGGAAAGTTTTAAGATTAGTCTTAAAAATAGATAGGGTGTCTGCCTCACAGACCAAAACTGGGAGTTGGTTCCACAGGAGAGGAGCCTGATAGCTAAAGGATCTGCCTCCCATTCTACTTTTACAGACTCTAGGAACCACCAGCAGACCTGCAGTCTGAGAGCGAAGTGCTCTGTTAGGAACATACGGGGTAATCAGAGCTCTGATATATGATGGAGCTTGATTATTAAGGGCTTTATACGTTAGAAGGAGAATTTTAAATTCTATTCTTGATTTAACAGGAAGCCAATGAAGGGAAGCTAAAATTGGAGAAATATGATCCCTCTTGTTGATTTTCATCAGAACTCTTGCCGCAGCATTTTGAATCAGCTGAAGACTTCGAACTGCATTTTGTGGACTTCCTGATAATAAAGAATTACAATAGTCCAGCCTTGAAGTAACAAATGCATGGACTACTTTTTCAGCATCACTCCTGGACAGAATGTTTCTAATTTTGGCGATATTCCAGAGGTGAAAAAAGGAAACTCTGGAAACCTGTTTAATATGGGATTTAAATTACATGTCTTGGTCGAAAACAACACCAAGATTTTTAACTTTATTACCAGAGGCCAAGTTAATGCCATCCAGATTAAGTGATTGATTAAGAACTTTATTTTTTGAAGACTCTGGCCCAAAGATTACAACTTCTGTCTTGTCAGAATTTAAATGCAGGAAATTTAAAGTCATCCAGCTTTTGATGTCATCAAGACATGACTGCAGTCGAAGTAACTGATTGGATTCATCAGGATTTATGGATAAATATAGCTGAGTGTCATCAGCATAACAGTGGAAATTAATCCCATGCTGTCTGATAATTTTGCCAATCGGAAGCATATATATATAGTAAATAGAATTGATCAAAGGACTGAACCCTGTGGTACTCCACAAGTGACCCTAGAGTTTGAGGAAGATTTATTATTAACATGAACAAACTGGAATCTGTCCGACAGATAAGATTTAAACCAGCCTAGTGCTTTTCCCTTAATCCCTACAGTATGCTCAAGTCTTTGTAGGAGAATATTGTGATCAACTGTATCAAATGCAGCACTGAGATCTAACAGGACAAGTATAGACACAAGTCCATTATCTGAGGCCATGAGAATATCATTAGTGACCTTCACCAGAGCTGTTTCAGTGCTATGATGAGCTCTGAAGCCTGACTGAAACTCCTCAAGTAGGTCATTACTTTGTAAATGTTCACATAGTTGATTAGCAACTACTTTCTCAAGAATTTTAGATAAGAAAAGAAGATTAGATATAGGTCTGTAATTTACTAACTCATCTTGATCAAGAGATGGTTTCTTAAGTAAAGGTTTAATAACAGCTACTTTAAAAGCCTGTGGTACATATCCATTTACCAAGGATAGATTAATCATGTCTAAAATAGGACCACTGATCAGAGGGAATACCTCCTTAAACAACTTGGTTGGGATTGGGTCTAACATACAGGTAGAAGGTTTAGATGAAGCTAAAATTTTAGATAGCTCAGAAAGCTCTACTGCTTTTAAACAGTTCAGACACTGCGCAGGTTCTAAGGATTCCTCCAATGCTGCCTCACTTACTGAGGACGAGGTAATCATGTTTGGCAGCTCTGAATTAAACCAAGGAGCCAGCTTCCTGTGAATAATCACCTTCTTTTTCAAGGGAGCTACATTGTCTAATGCAGAACGCAATGACGAAGTCATACCGTTTACAAAGACATCTATTTGTGAATTGGAAGAAACAACATTGCTGCCATCTACAGGGCATTTCTGCAATACGGAGGATATTAAAGGGGAAGTCCGGTCAACAAGGAAAAATCAGGGTATCATTAGCTATAACTAAAACTAATACGTTTGTGGTTATTTAATGAACTTATCTTTAATCAATAAGAAAATAAAAACATAAATTGTCGTCTGAATCACTGTGTATGGGGGCTGACATTACTGCCCATATTTGGGCAGTAAGGGGCGTTTGACATCACATCCTGGGGCGTGGAAAAGCGGAAGCGGCGACAGCATTTCTCTCCGCTTTCCATGCAAAGTCAATAGGAGCCGTTCTACATAGCTGCGATCATCAATAATTTTTTCGGATTTCCAGAGGACTTCACCGCTGACATTCCCAAGAGCTTTTTGCTGAAGCAACAATGCCCACGTGCATGGCCATCGGATGTTCCAACACAACTGGTAAAAGTGGAAAAAACATTGCTTATTTCAACTTTCTGATTCATGAGCCACCGGGCTCGGTGCTGGATTGCCAACTTGAAGAGAACGGATTTACCATCTAACTTCTGGCCAGAGAGAAAACACGTCATATGCAGCGACCATTTTGAAGAAGAATGTTTTGAACATGACATGAGAGTGAGGATTTTCGGTAAGTTATTTTTTATTTTAGAATTTTTTATTTAGAATTTGCGGGGATGGTCACCGAGCAGAGGGGCGGAGGGATACCGCATGTGATGTGGTATCCCTCCGCCCCAGCATGTGCTGGAACGCTCTTATATTTTAATATTTATACAATAATGACCACCTGCCCTTTTTACTAGAGGGCAAATATATAACTTAAGTCACTTCAGCGATCTCTCCTCCGCTGTGTGTGTGTGTGTGTGTGTGTGTGTGTGTGTGTGTGCGCGCTCCGCTGCAGCGTGCAGCGCCGTGCTGCGGCGGAGCGCGCGCACACACACACACACACACACACACACACACACACACACACACACACACACACACACACACACACACACACACACACACGCGTGTATACATATATACTGTAGGACCCGACTGAGTTTGCACTGGAAATAGGTACGCTGGAATAGGTACGCATGTTGGAAAATAGTGCGCCGTGACAAACAGAGCATAGAAACTTGCTCAACTGCGGGTCCGCCGAGTGACGTCAAAAAATGGGAGGTGAAAGTACTATTCTTGACCAAGATGGATTCCTCCACATAAACATGATTAAATGAAAATTATTCATAATTAAAAAAACGTATAATTTTTTGCACAGTATGTAGTAGTTTTGTATTTAAAGTACTTTCAGTGGTTTAAATTCTGATTTTGACCGGACTTCTCCTTTAAAAAGGGGACAGACTCTTTAAGTTTTGATACAGCATTATCCGATAAAGATCTACTATAATGGAACCCTCTTTTGGGGGTGGAGAACTCAGTTAGATTAAACTCAAATGTTATTAAAAAATGATCAGATAGGACCGGGTTGTGAGGAAATACTGTTAATTCTTCACAATCAATGCCATATGTCAGCACAAGGTCTAAAGTATGGAGCCAAGAGTACGTCGGTTTATGCACATTTTGAGCAAAACCAATTGAATCTAGGATAGTTTTAAAGGCTACACTAAGGTTATCACATTCTGTGTCAACATGGATGTTAAAATCACCCACTATAATAGCCTTATCAGTATTTAACACCAAATCAGATAAGAAATCTGACAACTCATCCAAAAACTGAGTGTAAGGGCCTGGTGGACGATACAAAACAACAAACAGAAGAGGTTTTATTGCTTTGCAGTTTGGATGAGGGAAACTGAGGGTTAAATGTTCAAAAGAACTGTAGTTATTAATTGGCCTAGGACTAATTAATAAATCAGACTGAAAGATGGTTGCCACTCCTCCTCCTCTTCCCACAGATCTGGGAATGTGGAAATTTGAATAATTGGAGGGAGTTGACTCATTTATACTAACGTAGTCCTCTTGTAGCCAGGTTTCTGTGAGACAAAACAAATCAATCTGTTTATCAGAAATCAATTCGTTAACTAACAAAGTCTTTGGAGGGAGAGACCTTATATTTAATAGACCACATTTAATTGTTTTATTTTTAGGTTCAAGGTGAACCGTATTGATTTTTATTAGGTTTTTATGATATGTTCCTTTTAGATAAGTTTTTGATCTGTTAAGTTTTGGCCGTGGGAAAGACACCGTCTCAATAGGATAATGGACGGGTAACAGTACAGAAGCTGCAGAGAGGTGTGTTAAACTACGGCTCTGCTTCCTGGTCTAATGATTCTGACTTTTACTCATTACATTTTCACACAAGTATCTGTACTTTCTATTCATTACATTTTTAAAACGAACGTTACTCATTACTCTTGGCTTCAGTTTAATATTTATAAATATTTATTTCACGTAATGTGCGCCATCCAATGCAGATAATTGGCGCCATCCACACCTAGTGAGAACTAGTGTAATTGGATGAGTCATATAACGCAAACACTCATTGGTTAGCTATTCTATAGCTATTCTCTTTTTATCTCTCTTTCTCTCTCTCTCTTTCTCTCTCTCTCTCTCTCTCTCTCTCCACACACAAACTACATAGAATGTTTTTGCACCAAAGGGTATAGTTTACCTTAGGTATTTGATGGAACTCACACAGTTATGTTCTGGCAGTTCTGCAGGCTTGAATACTACCTCTGTTTGGAATTGAATTCCAATAAAGTTTAAGAGAGAACATGCTACTTGAATGACTTTGTCTATGACTAATGGGTTAATGATTATGTTGTGGCTTGGGCCACATGTAGAACTAATCAGTGTTTAAATTAAGCTTTCAATTCATATAGTGGCATTTTTTAAAGGTTACTTTATACTTTTATACTTTAAGTAGTTTTTGGAGCACATACTTTTTCACTTTTACTTGAGTAAAGAGGTCAAGTTGATACTTTAACTTTTACCAGAGTGTTTTTAAACTGCACTATCTATACTTCTACTTAAGTAACAAATGTGTGTACTTTTGACACCACTGTTGAGGAGTAAGTAAAAAAGTGTTCATTATGAAGCGAGAATTTGGAAATCATTTGAAAAAAAGGCTAATGCATTAATGGCTTTTTATTGAAGTGCAGGAAAGGTTTGAACAGAGAAAAGTGATCTGAAGTGTGAACAGAAGCTGATGGAGACAGTTTCATTGGAGAAAAACGGTTGGATGACAGTGAGTTTTTGAGCAAATTTTTATTATAAATTGTAGGCTAAAAGTCAGAAACAGGTTAGCAGTTGGGAAAAGTTGTTGGAAATTTGGGAGAGAATTAAACATTTGTTTGAGACAACTGAAAAACAAAAAAAAGGAAGACACCTTTTGTACAAGCATAGTTTTAACTAGTGTCATTTGTTGCAAAATAGCATATTAAAATGCCTAAATGAGCTTTTACACTTTTAAAGATAAAACATAATTTGCGATTAAAATTTTTCATTGTTTGACAGCTCCAGTTTAGACATAATACACCAGACTTAAATCTGGTTGATCAAAAGAAAGCAGGAAACAGCCCACTAACAGCTTCTGCTCATTGTAGGTCTGGGAATCACAAGTCAGCAGAACTAATGTTAAAAGTTAAAGGTTAAAAGGTAAAATGGAGCTTAATCGTGTTTGGCAAAAGGACAATGCTGCTGATTTGATAGATTTTTTTAACACTGCATCTAGTCATGAGTCACTTTTGGAGTTATCCTCAAATGAAGCAGCTGGTGTTGAGGAAACTATGACAAATGTTAATGGCTTGCATCGTTTTACTATAGATACTGATATTGCAGAGCGGCAGAAATTAGCAGGAATGGAAAGTATTAATGGAAAATTAAAGGACGGATCCCAAAGTATTCATCATTTGCAGCCGCATTCTCAAAGTCACCCCAAAATGCAGATGCCCTTGTAACAAAATAATTTAGGAGCAGAGGAATTTGTTCCTTAGTGGTTGGGTGATGTGCAACTCCTGGTGAATAAATGTCCTCGCATTGCTGCTGGTGGTAGATTGTGGCTGGCTGAATTAGATAATTTGACCAAAGGCAAAAAACTGGCCCTGGGTGATTTTAGAGCCATTTTAGGATGTTGTGTGTTCTCTTCTGCTGCAGATGATATTGAAAATGATGCTCGAACGTTCCACATGCCAGATGAAACTTTATTGTCTTTAGTAATTTCTTACTTGGAAGATGTAGTTACACAGCATTTTCCCTTATCCACCCAAGCAGTGGTTCCTAAGTTTGACTGGGACTCACAACAGCAACTGAAGAAATACATAAATCGGGCCGCAGAAGAATGGATCAAACACACAGGTGTGGATCGTAAAACAAATCGGTCCAATCTGGGTGAATTATTTAGAGAAGTAGTGTTAAAAGGTGTACCCTTTTCAGTATCTCAGCTGACAAACTTAAATCCTGATATGAATGGTTGTAAATACGCTCGCTGGGAAAAACATTTGGTACACTATTTGCATGTGGCTCAAGGGGAGGAGAGGAAGACAAAGCAAGAGGTAGAGGAATTACAAGTTCAATTACTAAAATCACAGTTACTGGAAGCAAAATGGAAAGTGAGTAAGAGAAAGCAAAAGATTGAATATATGAATGTATCAGCAGTTGTATCTCAAGGTGCTCCAATCCTGACGGTCTCACCTCAGTCTAATTTAATCCAAGGAGGGGGTTTTTATCCTCTTGTTTTCTATCATCCATTTAATTACAGGTCTGTTGGTCCTGGACGTGGAGGAAGATGGCAGTGTGGTGGTCAGCGTGAGCATGGGGGAAGGAGCAGAGGGCTGAAAGGACGAGGCAGATATGGCAGAACTTTAAGAACACCCACCGACATCTGCTACATCTGTGGTTGCTCTGGACATTGGGTACGGGACTGTGTAGCTCATCTTACCCCACCAGCAGGTCAGCCTGGCATGGTGCCACCAAATCTTAACGTGACCTCACCTCCACAAGGTCAGTACCCCCGGCAAGGGGATAACTCTTCCTATGGACGATATTAACACACCCCTGAGAATGACCAAACAGCATGAGCACTGCAGATCCCGAGCTGTCAGGGGAAATGACAGCATGAACTCTCAGCACATACCGGAGCTACATATTCCATGAGTTTCTGAGTTGTGGACTGAGACTTTGTCACTGAGATGCTTCTCAGAGAAATAACAGCATCTGCTATTGCAACATGTGGGGGAAGGGTTGCTGACATCTGTTGGGGACTGTGAACAGAATTCGCTGCATCTGGTGTTCTCTCAGTGTTCCAGCCATGGAAGCCTTGAATGCAAAGTCTAAAGTTCCTTCCTACCTTCACTTGATTTGCCACATGCCAATCTGATCTATGACAGGACCCACACAAACTGGTAACAAGAATCTTTAAGGTAAAACATAGACAGTCACTTCTATGAATATGTATGTGGCACCCGAGCGTGTGGAGGTTGCTACTGCTGAACAAGTATAATGGTATGTGATGTTGGATGACATGTTTCCTCATATTTTTCTTTCTCCCCATGTTTTGAGCACCAGGCATCAGGGACATGGTTAAACATTCTTTTCAGGCAACTGATTGAGCACCTACCAGCGTACTGGTTTGGTGTTTTGAAAATATACTAATATCTATTAAATTGTCTGTGATGTAACTGATAAGTTCTTTCTTTTTAAACATGAGTTTTTTGGCGCGCATGTGGCGCAGCGGTTAGCGCAACCCATATACAGAGGCCTTAGTCCTTGACACGGTCGACCCGGGTTCGAATGCGACCCGCGGTCCTTTGCCGAATGTCTCTTCCCCCTCTTCTACCCCCCTTTCTGTCAGCCTACTTTCGGAAAAAGCGAGCCAATAGAGCCGCAAAAAATCCCCCCCAAAAAAACATGAGTTTTTGATTCATATTATGGCCAGGAACATGCTGATTATCATTAAGTAGCAGAAGGTGTACTTTGCCATCACAATTATGAGCAGAAAATCCACTGGGGTGGGATTACTTTCACGTGCTCCAGTTACGTTTAAGGTCACTGTTGAATTGTCTCTCTGGGTTAACTATTGCAGCCATAAATCTAGAGCAGGGGGTTTAATATCAGTGTGCCTTCCTTGTGGTGGCAATTTTACAACTTTGTGCCCCAGCCTGGAATGCACACATATGCTTAGAGCTAAACCTTCGGTTTTTAAACAAAATATCTACAATTTCTGTGTTTTATCCATAAGTGGCCATTTCCACTTTGGAGTCTTCATTATCAGTGGTACACATGTATAGATTTGACAAATCTGGTATGCTATTTCTCATTAGCTAAAGAATATCAAGATTTTTTCTAGTTTAATTATAAAAGTTGCCCGCTACGGTATACGAGACGGCCACCAGGATGTGCTATATTACCAGGTATTTTTAATCAGGTTATAAAAGATGTTTTACAGACATGTCCTTTGCCAAGAAACACCACCCTGATTCGGTATGTTAATGACCTGCTGTTGTCTTCTCTTACTGCTGAGATCTGCCTTCAGGCCGCAAAGTTAGTTTTGGGACATCTTTATCAACACGGTTTTAAGGTCAGTACAGATAACTTGTAAATTGCCAGAAAATTAGTCTTTCCTGGGCTGTGTTATTTCCGCAGGAACACCCAGTATTTACTCTGGCTACAAATAGAGCATCCTCACAAAGCCGAACTGCTGCATGTGACAGAGACTATCAGGCTGCAGTCGTCACAACATTCTGGTTATATTGATCTCATGCAACCTTTGAGGGACCTCGTGAAGATATCAGGTATGATAAATTTGAATAATGTTCTGATTTGTATTCAAGATACGAGGAAGTGCTTTTCCTACTTCAACAAAGATTAGCATTTGCAGTTGAATTGACTCCCCTGACGACTCTTTACTGTTTTCTGTTGATGTTTCTGTAACAATACTAGCGGTAAATGGTGTTTGTTTCAGGAAAAGGGGGAGAGAGAGTAATGTTAATGTATTGTTAAGAAAAATTAAATATCTTAGTTGAGACAGACTTAGACAGACTTCTACATCGCACTGTGAAATCATCTTGAATGCTAATGTAAACTCTGTCTCCATATTTCATTTCTATGAATTAAATATGCATATTACAATGTTTTACCTCTGATCAATGCTTTTTCTCATTTATTGTCAAATCTTAAACCGGGGCAAAAATGGGCCTTTATTAGCGAAGCAGAATTAGGCCAATAATACTATTACAACACTACGGTGCCGTGACCCGGATTTGACATTAAGTGGAGGAACCTTTTCAATTTGGGCACGAAGAAGTAATCACTTACAGCAAAACAGGGTCAACCCGTAAAAAAAGTAAGTAGATTTTGATTCTCCTATTGGCTAGAGATTAGATGTAGGCTAAATAAAGTGTTGCTGTGGGTGAGAAGCTTTCTTTTCAAAATATCAGACGTTGAACAAAGCAACTAGTGTGAGAGGTTTGAATGGAATTTATATTGAAACCGAGAAATGATTGAATGTGATTTATGTGTATGTCCATGTCAGAAAAACGTAAAATAAGATAGAAACGATAAAAGAGAATAAAAGCCAAGAAGCCTTAAATGGTAAGGCTGTCGAAAAATAAAATAAAACAAAATAAAAAGATAAAAAAAACAAAGACAAAAAATATGTCCGGAGGATTGGCCACACGCAAACCAGACTGACAAATTGGTGATTTTAGGGCTGAGGAGTGCGCTACCTCTTGAGAATTTGGGACACTCATAAAGAAGCAGAGAATAAAAAAAACTGTTATAAGAAGAAAATAGATGAAATAAGGGGCCCCAGGAGAACAATAGGATTGTTTTCTAGCATCAGAACAAGGTTCTGATGATGAGATATTAAAATCAGACAACGTTCTGTCGAGCGGAAGGGTACTAGAGTAGACCCTCCTCGCGCGCAAAGCTGTCTCTGTCTAAATATTAATGTTTGTTATGTTTTGAATGTCTCGGTTGTGAATGGGATCCATGGAGTGTGAGTGAGAAGCACAGACTGATTGAGCCCTGCGGCTCAACAAAGTGTGGGTGTCTGTGTGTGTGTTTCTGCTGGGGTGTGAATTCCCCTTTCCCTGGCTCTGGGCCTCAAAATAAGATAAGTGATTGTGGAGCAGAGTACATTTGGTTAAGTTAAAAGTGTTCATTATGGAGCAAGAATCTGGCTAAAGATATGGGTGAAAAACTAAGGGGAATTTGGAAATCATTGAAAAAAACTTTGATGCATCAATGATGTTTGTTGAAGTGCAGGAGAAGTTTGAATGGAGAAATACGATTCGAGGTATTGGCTGCAAGCTGATTGGGTGAGTTGCATTGGAAAGCACACGACCGGCTGCATCTTGGTGAGTTTTGGAGAAATTTATCTTCTGTTAGAGTATCATTTTAATTAGTGTTATCTATTGCAAAATAGCATTTTAAAATGCCTAATGAACGTATACACTTTCAGAATTAAAATATAATTTGCGATTAAATAGTGATTAAAAGGTTTTCATTATTTGATAGCCCTAGTTATAATAGATAAATAAATAGATATAATTCGTCAGACTTAAATCTAGCTGATTAATAGAGAGTAGAAAATAGCACCATATCAGCTTCTGCTCATTTGCAGGCCTGGGAAAACACGAGTAAGCAAAACTAAAAAAGTTGAGGTTAAAATGTACCTTAACACTAGAAGTCCCAGAGAATTTCCGTTTTCTTGCAAGCCCCCCTCCCCTCTTCAGGTTAGTGTATTCACTCTACCTTGCTAACTGTCCCTATTGTAATGCAAATAACCTGTGACGGGTCCTAGTTCCTGAGCTGAGAACAGGTCATAGCCATGCTTTTCCAACAAGGCAAGGCTGAGCCTATTTATATTGTCCATTCACCAACAGACTCATTTATATTGCAAAGTTCACTATGTGAAAGAAAGAACAACTTAGAGAATAATTGTATTTTGTCTTGTCTCGCCTTTTTATGTCATTCAACACTTCAGCTTAGAAAATAACAAACAGTATGACTTCAGTATTGGAGTAACATTGATTTCACCCAAGGAAAAGCACTACATACGAAGCTACTATTGTCCCATTTAGCAGTTTCCACAAACCCAAGGTGAGTCCTTCCTGCATTTGCGACGGGTATACTTTGTGCAGTGCAC
Source organism: Fundulus heteroclitus (assembly GCF_011125445.2). NCBI lineage: Eukaryota > Metazoa > Chordata > Actinopteri > Cyprinodontiformes > Fundulidae > Fundulus > Fundulus heteroclitus. The sequence goes on from NC_046371.1 coordinate 21,737,181, forward strand.
ACAATGCTCAGTGCTGTAGTTCCTGTTGCAGAGATTGCGCACCTGGCACTGTGTTGTTTTACCATGAGAAAGTATCTTCATCTCACGATGCTGTCTCATCTTTCTCATCTTTTCTTCTTGTATTGCCTTTTCCTGCATAAACCTCTAACAAAGTTCATCAAATTGTCCATAGTTACAGTCCTGCCCTGGTCCATAAATGGCTCCATCAGTTTCACAACAATGTTCTCAGACAGCCTTTCTCCTGTGGGGCGGAAGGGATATTTTCCCAAATAGGGGATAGCATTACACATGTATTTTGTGTCCAGATCCATTGCAATCCAAAACTTAATTCCAAATTTATCAGGCTTGGATGCAATGTATTGTAGAAAGGGACAACGAACCTTTGATGGAAATAACTGCTAATCAACAGGAATATGTTGCCCTGGACTGTAGGACACACACAGTTTTGTACAAACTGTTGCCAGATGTTTGAAATTGCAGCAAATTTGTCCATTTTCACATGTTCCAAACGAGTGTCTTTGTTGTCGAAGCGCAGATATTTCATTATCAGGGGTGAATTTACCATTAGGCGAAACTAGGCAGTTGCCTAGGGCCCCGAAAATCGAGCCAGGCTTTGAGAATGACGTTGTTCCACCAGACTGAGAGAGTCCAGCATCATCCACTCTGCTGGTAAGCAGTCAGCACAGTGGATTTCCTGAAGATGACCCAGATCTGGCCAATCAGCTGTCTGATCATGCACGCTGCTCAATACCACAGAGAGGACCGCTCCAGGTGAGGAACAGGATCTTGCCAAGAAATGGAGACAGGCGCAGATTTACTTCCAGCTATTATTTCATTCAAATAAAAATGGAGAACAGATAAGTAGATCATTGCTTGTCTGCTAGAAAAAGGGACAAAATAAAACATAGAGGAAAACAACAAGAAAATGGATAAGAGAGGGACAAAAGGAGAAAAAAATAATGTATATCTATTCTCTTAAAATTTCTGTATCTGTATAATGGGTCTGATTTGTGTTGTCTTCACAATTCAGAGGGCCCCATGTCTTTCTTTGCCTAGGGCCCCAAATTTCCTAAATCCACCCCTGTTCATCATATCTTGAAACTGGTTTCGAGGCATTGTGGCTTTGATGTGTGAATTCCCAAAGTCTTTGGACCACAAATCCCGCATGGATCCAACACTCCCCTGTGCTGCCTTCATAAACAGAACTGCAATGAAAGCCACCAGCTCATACGCACTCATTTTCCAGCCATGTTCTGTTATGCGACCCTGCTGGACTGTGCAGTCTCTGATGGTCATCAGCACACCAATATCCACCAAACAGAGGAAGCTTTGGAGGCGACTTGTAGTTTTTTTGGCTTGCAAACTCAATTTGGCCCTCCAGTATATATATACGAGCGTGTGTGTGTGCGTGTGTATGTGCACGCACACACACACGCAGCGTCGCGGAGGAGAGATAGCGCTGAACCGACTTGAGTTATATTTGCCCCCTAGTAAATAGGGCAGATGGTCATTATTGTATAAATATTCTTGATAGCCGTCTTTACAACGTTCCAGCACATGCAGATATACAGCTGATCGCTGCGCTGGTGGCTCCGCTGTCTGAAATTATTCCGGTCTTGGCGACACTGATGATGTAGATCTAGCTATATTAAATTACAAATATATTTTTTTTCCCCTGCTCTCAGGTAAAACACTCGTCAACAGAGAGGTTTGAGCTAAAACCGAAACTGAAGGGGGTGGAATGGTTCTACAACAACAGGGCTAATGGGGCGTTTACATCTGAACAGGGATTCATGAGTTGTGAAGTACTGTCGGGGGGGACTGGAGGCTGACGAAAATTCTCGTATCTCTGGGACTTCTAGTGGTACTAGTGTGGGCAAAAGGATATTGCGGTTGATTTGATAGATTTTGTTAACCCTGCATGAGTCATGAGTCAGTTTTAAAGTTATCCTCAAATGAAACAGCTAAAATTGCGGAATCTATGTGACGATCTCGGCACTGGCTCTGATCTTTTCCTTTGTTCAGCACACCTGCTCATTCTCCACCCTGCCCGCAATTAGTCCTCATCTGTTCCACCTGTTTTCACCTCCTTATAATCCCTGTGCAGATCAGAAGCCAGTGCCAGATTGTCTCAAGCTACCTGTACGAGCATTCCAGCGTTTCCTTGTTCTGCCTGTCTGTGTCTGACCTGATTCTGCCCTTCGTTACCGAGCCTGCCTGTTCCCCGTTCTGATTCTGCCTGGAGCCTTGACCCCCGCCTGTGAGTACCGGATTCTGCCTTGCCCCTGTGGTTATTCTGAGCCCGCCTGTTATCGGACCTGGACCGGACCTGGACCTCGCCTATTGGATTCCCCTCTCTGTGCTGCCGCTGGATAACTGCCTCTCTGTGATCGGACCCGGACCCCCCTGGATAACGCCCCTGGATTTCCCTGAACGGATCGTCTGCCCGCCTGTAGTCGCTCTACGGCTTCAGTCCTGGAACCCTGGCCCGAAATTAAAGCCCAAGCTTCGGAGTCCCACTACCAGGTTAGTGATCCAGCCTCCCTCATTCTTGCCCGACACCACCAGCTGATCACTAACCTGTTGTCTCTGCTGCAGGGAGGTTTCCGGTCTCTGAGCGAGCAGCGAGCTCCGAGTGCCTGCGGCGGCGCATCTTTAATAAACTTGCTTAAAACATCACTGACCTGTCTGGTTTGAATTCTGGATCCAGTTTCCTGTTCATTACAATCTATGACAAATGTTAATGGATTGCATCATTTTATTATAGATACTGATATTACAGAACGGCAGAAATGAGTAGAAACGGGAAATATTACGGAATAATCACAGGACAGTCCCCAAATTATTCAGTATATGTATCCACATTTTCAAAGTTCTACCAAAATGCAGATGCCCTTGTCACACAGTAATTTAAGAACAGAGGAATTTTCTACTTGTTCACTTGGTGATATGCAACTTCTGATGAATAAACTCCCCAGCATCGGTGCTGGTGGTCGATCATGGCTGGTTGAATTACAAACTTTAACCAAAGGCTTACAACTGGCTCTCAGTGATTTTTAGAACCATTTTAAGACTTTCTGTGTCTGCGTCTATAATAGCTGTCATTGAAAATGTTGCTCAAACGTTCCATATGCCTGATGAAACTTTATTGTCTTCAGTGATTTTTTCCTTGGAAGTTGCAATTATACAGCACTTTCCATTATCCACATCAGTAGAGCTTCCTGAATTCGCCTGGGACCTGCAACAGCGTCCTAAAGATTACATAACTCAAGCTGCAGAGAAATGGATCAAACACACAGGTGTGGATCCTAAAACAAATCGCTCCAATCTGGGTAAATTATTTAGAGTGGCAGTTTTGGATGGGGTTCCTTCTTTAGTGTCCCTGGTTATGAAACAAAATCCTGATATGCCTGGGTGTTCGCATGCTCGTTGGGAAACCATGCAGTTTGATAGACTATTTGCATGTGGCTCAAAGGGAGGACAGAAAGACGAAGCGAGACTTAGAGGACTTGCAACTTCAATTACTTAAATTACAATTACTAGAAGTAAAGCGGAAAGTGAGCACAAGAAAGCAGGAAATGGCACAAAGAAATGTCTCAGCGGTTGCATCACATGGTGCTCAAACCCTGACGGTTCCACCACAGTCTAATTTCATTCAAGGAGGGGGGGCGCCTCCTTCGCTTTTCTGTTCTTCATTTGATTCCAGATTTGTTGTTCCTGCGCATGGACGCGGATCGCATTGTGACAATCAGTGCAGACATGGGGGTAGGAGCAGAGGACCGAAAGACGAGGTGGACATGTCAGAACTTTTCGAACATCTACAGACATCTGCTGCAACTGTGGTCACACTGGGCACTGAGCCAGGAATTGTTTCGCATCAGCAAGTCAGCCTGGCTTGACGTCCCAATACGACCTCACATCTAGAAGGTCGGTACCCCAGCAAGGGGATAACGCTCCCATGAACAATGTTTACGCACCCTGGAAAAGTGGCCAACGCTCATGAACAGCACAGATCCCAAGCTGTCAAGGTAAGTGACTGTATGAACTTTCTGCAGATATTGGAGCCACTTGATTCATCAGCATCTGAGTTGTGAAAAGGGGACTTTGTCACTGAGGTGCGTCGCAGAGACATTACAGTGATCTGCTACTGCAACACTAGGAGAAGAAATGTAGAGTTCCACACATGGAAGCCTTGAATATTAAGTCTTAACTCCGATCTCATGTTTGCCTAATCTGTTGCATGTCAGTCCGAGTTCATCTCAGGAGCCACACACAAACTGGTATTAAACATCTTTAAGGTAAAACACAGACAGTTATTTCTAGCCGTATACTACTGAACAAATTTAATGGGATGTGATCTGGATGGCCTGTGTTCTCATATTTTTTTCTTTCTCTCCATCTTTTAAGTTCCTGGGCAGATGGATCGGAGCTGGTTAATAATTTCTTAAGGCAGCAAATTGAGCATATCCTAGTGCACAGGTTTGCGGTTTTGACAATATATTCATGTTTATTCACTTTTTGTTATGTACACAATTAAACAGCGGACAGTGTACAACTATGAGCAGGAGATTCACTGGGTGGACCTGTCTCTCTGGTTAACAACTGCATGCCATACATTTCCAGAATGGGAGTTGTTATCAGCTTCGGACTTCCTGGGGCCATTTTTACGACGAGGCCTCTCTCTGGTATGCACATGTGCCCTGAGATACACATTCTGTTTCTAAACCAAATGTTATTCCTTACCAGACAATAACATTTGTCTGGTTAAACAATATTTTAAGCTATTTTTATCAGCTCACAAGTATTGAGATTTTTCTATTGTACATATAACAGTTGCCAGCTATGTTGTACCAGCTTTTCACCAGGATTAGCTATATCACCAGGTGTTTCATTCAGGTTAAAAACAATGTTTTATATGTATTTTGCCCAAATACACCACCCTGTCTCAGTATGTAAATAACTTAGAACATCCAGCATTCTCACAAAGCTGAATTGCTGTGTGCCACTGAGAACATAAACTCGTAGTTATTATTTCATTTAGATACCCTGATCTTATGCAACTTCTGCCTGCTTTACCACGGGTGAGCATTTGCAGTTAATTGACTCCCTATGATGACTAAATATTGTTCATTGTTAATGTTTTGTAACAAAATAATTTTGTTCTCAAACAGAGGGATAGAGAACAGAAACTTGGAGGGGTGGGGGGTTCCTTAACAGGACCTAATGGGAGGTATGTGACTGCGTTGTAAATTACATAACAAATTAGATAACGGTTAAAAAAAACCCCCGAAAGAACTCTCCCATGGCTCTCTGAATGTTTGTTCAGTCGACTCCTAAGAAACAGGCCCATAAATTGGATTTAATGGGCGAAGTGTCAAACAGAACGTATCTGCTGGACAAAGACTCCATAAAGCCGGTTAGCTCAGTTTAACCCTTCCCTTCCTGGAAGGGTTAAACAGATAGGTTTTGGAAACAGGCCCACAGGTTTAGCAGTACAATAAGTGAATGTTAAATAAAATAGAAAAACTACATCAACTAGAAAAAACTGGATAAAATAGAAAAACAGAGGGTAACTTAATGCATATATAAGCTAGTTCTATTACAGATCCTGTAGTTTAAAATCATTGGTGTGTCAGGATTTGTAACAACTTGATAGACAGATGTGGATGCAGGACTTTTTAATTTGAGGATGGTATCTCTTAAAGGTAAACAAAGCGAGGAATTCATTGCAAGGGGACTACATTTTATGAAATGACATGATGGGGGTTTGCGTTTTCTCTCAGATTAGAAACAGGAACTTTTTCTGAACCACACAGAATAGGACAGCTAAGTATTGAGTAAAGGGTACAGAATTTAATAGAATGGTGACATACTATTAGATCTGGCACCCGGAAAGGTTTGTGTGGAGTGGTGCAATGTGTGGTCACTTTAATTCAAAGAGCATGCTGACATTCTTATAGGATAAATGTACTTTGATTTAAAACCTGCATTAACAAATTTTTGATTACACAGACAAGTCTATCCCCACCAGAGGTCGAAAGTATTTGTGTGTGTGCATGTGTTCTCTTGCAGGACAATCAGAGGCCCACGGAAGGAGAGGACAGAGAAATTGTGATAAAGTGTCTCATTAACTATTACATTTCTAATATAGGTTTCCCATAGGATGAAGATGGAACAATGGAAGGTGGTAAGGATTAATGGGGATTCTAAAAACAATTGGCTAAAATCTGTGCACAGACTAAAATTGAAAATGGGGTAACAAGCTTTGGTGTTTCTTTCTTGTGGGAGTGTTCAGTTAATTTCATTACAGGATACAATTCCATATGATTGAAAGGAGTTTTATCCTTTATTTATCTAAGCACGTGAAAAACCATGAGCAAGAAAACGTCGAGCGACATACGAAACTTCTCTCATTGCCCCGACAGACCCAGACCCACAGACTGACGTCACTGACTGAGGCGTTTCAGTCCTTCCAAAAACATCCAGGTAGATAAGATTGGTCATCTTTAGCAGCAGTTCATGTTAACTTTCAAAGTAGATATTATCCATCATATGTTACTGGAGCCGTCACAGAAAATGTAATTAAGACCTTGAAAGAACCCGGTACATATATCCTATTAAAAAGTGTTATTTAAGATAACATTAGCTAATCCTTTATTTGTCCCACGACGAGGAAAATTATAGGATTAAAGCAACAGGCAGGTGCACACAACACAGACAAAATTACATAAGGATTGAAAGATATAAGAGGTGGATTAGGACAAAAAAACACTTAACATAACATTATTATTATTATTATTATTATTATTATTATTATTATTATTATTTAATTGCAATAATAAAATAAAAATCACAAAACCCAAAAGGTCAACAGTTTCATGATACATCAAACTTAAATGTTAAAAGTATCGGTATTAGATCGATATCGGTGATACTGCCCCTGTATTTACTTGGTATCGGATCGATTAAAAATTCCCGGTATCGCACACCGCTAATGGTCAGCAGCACCAAGTTCCTGGGGGTGCACATCACGGACAACCTTACCTGGTCTGTGAACACCATGTCACTGGTGAAGAAGGCACAGAAAAGACTGTACTTCCTGCGGAGGATGAGGAGAGCCCGCCTGCCCCCGCCCATCCTCAAGACCTTCTACAGAAGCACTATAGAGAGCATTCTAACCAGCTGTCTCTCTGTGTGGTGTGGAGGCTGCAGTGCCGCCGACTAGAAGAACGTGAGGAGAGTGGTGAAGACAGCAGAAGGGATCATCGGGGTTCCTCTTCCCTCCATTAAGGACCTTTCATCACAGCAATGTGTGTCCCGAGCCCGTAACATCATCAGAGACCCCACACACCCCCACCATGGACTGTTCTCAATGCTACCTTCTGGGAAGAGGTTCCGCAGCATTCGCTGCAGGTCCACCAGGTTTTGTAAAAGCTGAAACTATAACTGGACTCTGTACCACATGTGTCCTGCATTGTTTACATTTCAATTGATGTACTGTGAAATTACAGCAGCACTTTATCCTGTAACTTTATCCTGCATAGTTACTTTATTCTGAAATCCACTGCAATTCACTGAAATTCTCAAGCTGTATGCAAACGAAATTTTGTTCTGTATGCACTCTGTGCATACAAGATGACAATAAAGTTTGTCTAAGTCTAAGTCTAAGCATTGCATGATAATTTGGTTTTTATTCTGTGGTTTGATCGGATGGTAGTACTTTGACTGGTTCTATACATTTCTAAAATGACATCAATGTTTATCTGGTTTAAGACTTCTATAGTCATTTTCAGTCATTATATGGTGTAGCATACATTTAGTAGTAAATTTTTCAGTTTGGGAAACAATAACCCCTCTTCAGGTATAAGATTAACATTTTCTTGGCAGTTGCACATATATAATGGGATAACACATCACTGATGAAGGTACCTTCTTTTATTTGGTTCAAGTATATTTTAGGATTCAAATAGCTAAGTAACTTTTCAGTTTTCAAGTTGGGATATCTTACTTTTAAGGGGAAAATTTGAACTTAATTTGGTGTAACAAATATGTCTAGTATTTCATTTGGTTGTAGGTTTCTGTTCTGTTATGATTTTATTAATTATCAACAGAGGGGAGAGTGGTTTAGGAAATTCCATCTTATCATTTACACTTTGTTTGAGGGGTTCAAGAAATTAAATTAGTTCTAGCTAAGTTATTGATTTGATCTGTTAGATCAAAACAGAGGGAATTGTTGAGGAAAATATCTTAATTGTTATATCAATCAGGCATTTGTATGGAAGTAATAAGGAATTACTGGCCTCTAAAGCTGTGTCTCCTTTGAGGCAAAGTAAGCAGCTTGCAGGATGTCTTGAGAGTGGGTTTATGGCTATGAGGTCATTTGGCTTGAGCCCTGATAAGACAGTTTGAGTAATAAATTAGCCATACTGCATGGGAACTTTGAGGGTAGATCACGCTTGGGGCCATAGGGTCTGGGACCGCCCCCCCCCCCCCCACAAACTAATCAGAACGGGCAGTCAGTCTTTTAAAAGATGTCTTTAGAGTAGTGTAAGACAGACAGAATCGTTTGCAGCACCATGAGGTAATATGGCGAAATGCTAATGTAAGTTTCTGTCTCCTTTTGGAATTCCAAATTGATTAAATGTGCATATTTTAAATGTTTACCTCTGATCATTGTTTCTCCTTTACTGCCAAATCTTAAACCGGGGTAAGGTGGGTCTTCAGAGATAAGCAGGAGCAGGCCGGGATTAATATCTACAGTTGCTACACATCCACCTGGACACACCATCCCCATGACAGTGAAAATGACAAATCAAAAATGACAGTGAAACATGGTGGAGGAAGCATCATGTTGTGGGGAAGCTTTTCTTCAACATGAAGAGATAAGCCAATCAGAGTTAATGGAAATCAGAGTTAATACAGGGCAATGTATTTACCATCCAAAAAACCTGTTAGAGGCTGCAAAATACAATCAATGATTGATCATTCTCGACTCATTCTTAGTCAGTAATGAACACGCGCTTTGTAAAGATTAACAAGTGCTTAAAATGCTGCCAACATACATGTTCATTTAAAACTAGGTAGTGCCCAATTTGTCTAACATAATCTGTTAACCCTGTTTTAAAATGTCTAAATACGTTTAAATTTGTAAAAGGAACCCGGAACATACCCAGAGCAGAGTCAACATCCTCCTGAGGTCATACTTCCCAGAACAGGTGATAAAGTCCCATATTAGTACCCTCCAAATGTAAATGCTAACAAACACACAGCGTTGCTCAAATTAATCCCTCTTCAACATTTCTTTTAAAAGGCATGATATTTTCTTTAACATTTGGGTACTGATTGCACTATATTTTTAATTAAACTGCTGAAAAGAAATAACACCCCATAAAATTAAATTTAAGTTTAAATTATTAGGTGTAAAAAGAATAAAAAACTCTTGAAAGATAATTTCACCAGCTGTTCAAGAATAACACAACCTTATGTAAAACTGACATAAAAGTCATAATTTCACCTTTCAAGTTTGAAAGGAGCACATCGATGGTTTTTAGGTTTTCTTTCCTCCTAAATACACTTTAATTTACTTAAAAAATTGTAAAATTACATTTAAAAATGGATGAATACATTAAAACTTAACTTACTTCCATTTATTTTACATTTTTGTAACAATTTTTCTTGACATAGGAAATGTTCCCTACTGATTAAATGCGGTCATGTTCGAAGTCGGATTTTTCAGTTTGATTTCACGGTGCTGCAAAGAAAGACAGTTTGAGTTTTAAAGCAGCAGCAGCTGCAAAACTGGCCAAAGAAATGTAGTTTTCTATTATTTTTAATTCAGTCTGACAAATGAAGAATTGAAATACCCCATCTCAGTGCCCCTTCCTCATAATGATGAACATCATTTCTGATTAAAATACAGAAGGATTTTTTCACAGTTCAAGACCGATTTTGCTTTTGTTCCAACTGTGCTCTGCTTATTGATTTAAAGGAGAGAGGGCTGGATTTGAAAAGGTAAAGTCATGTCTTCCAAACTGAGGTAATGTATCTAATTCAAAGGATGTCACATGTATCCAAGTATTCAAAATACAATTCTCAGCTTTCATCTTTACTTTTTTATTCAATACAGATCTTAGATGTCAAACAAATGTCTGCTGCTTTGCAACGAGTTAGAACACTGCCGCCCGGTGGAGCTGAGAATAATGTTTTAAATGGTCCCTGATTGAGTTAGCAGGGGGGATCATTTCTATGTAACACTTTTGTAATGATGATATCGAAAGCTTAAGTAATAAAAGAATGAGTGAAATCTCCCTCTTTTCAGCGTTTACGATGAGAAGCACTCGGGCAATTGGATGTCCTGTGATCGATGTAGCCTCTTCTCTTATCGTTAGGACTGCTCTTAACAGATTAACTGCCCCCCTCCCAAACATGCAGTCTTTTTCTCCTCCTTTCTCACTGCTCCTCCTTCTGGCTGTCACACACCCACAGTCTTTTTCAGAAGATACAACAGGAGACTTGTCTCTCTGATTTTCTTTTTCTTAAATCTATTTTTTTAATGTCCACCTTTTCTGACACTCATCTTGCGACGTTTAGGTAGATTTGGTCTGGATTTGTTTGAACTGATTTGACCACCTGGCAGACGGACAGAAATGAAGAAGACTAAACTTAAGTTGAAGTTCTGGTAGTAAGATAGTAAATGAAGATGGATCTGGTGATTGCCTTTCTTCTGCTCTTTTGTGTTCATCCATCTGCAGGAGCAAGCCTCATCACAGGTAAACTATTCCCAAAAAATACACAACATTGGTCAAAGTCAAGAACTTTTCAATTAATTTGAGGATCTGTTTTTTATTTTTATGTTTTGGATTTGGGACTTTAAACTGGACTTTGATTCCTGAAGCAGACATATTTGAAGCGAGGGGTAAGCAGACAGCATATTATGAATCTGTCTTAGTATGTGCATGCATCATATTTTATGCAGAATATAACAAGTCGGGGGCTTTGGGATTTCAATGAAGCTATGTCAATGAAGCTATATATATATATATATATATATATATATATATATATATATATATATATATATATATATATATAGTTGTTGTTTTTTACTTGTCATGCAATACAACTATTTACACCTACTAGAACCTTTCCTATTTTGTTATATTAGTCACCTTCATTCCTCTTGAGTAAATATTTTGTGACCTATTCATAACAGTTACAGGTCCATATCTTTTGGAGTATGTTTCCATCAACTTCACATGTATGGAGGAGCAATCCTGCCATAATTAAAAAAAAAAACCATACAGAAATAAATGAAGGACTTAATAATATAAAATTGCTTGCAAAAGTCAATAATATAATAAGCCAATAATATGAATTTGTGTGCCGATGTGACAAAATAATAAAAAGATGATATTTCTTCAACAATTGATAAATTATTCATCAAAAATATAGATTTTAACTTCCACTTTTATTTTTACTTTTCTTATTGCTTTTATGCTGACTTATATTTAACCCACTTGTTTTCTGTTATACATTTTTATTGAATTCTTTATGTTGTCTTTGTGTATTTATTGCAAGTGGGGTTTTTTTGTTCCGTATCTCCACTGCAACTTTTTTTTATTGTTTCATATTTATTCATACCAACATTTTTAAAAGATATTTTTATTTTTGTTTCATACTGATTTACACCACAAAATTTTTAAAGCATGTTTTTACTCCACCATGAAAATTTCTTCTTCTTTTATTTTAACATTCTTCTATTTGTGAAACAATGATTTATTTCTGCCTCTAACGTTTCTAACTGTTTTTTTACCCACAGAATTTTTGCCTGCCCTTGTTATTTCCTTCTACCCTTTTTCCACTTCGCATTTTTCTACTTCATATTATTTTTTTCCACTTCGTCCATCTGACCGCAGCCGTTAATGTTAAAACAATGACAGGGAGGGAGGGAGGCGGCTTCACCGGCAAAGCTTCACAACTACTGGCCAAGGCCTGGCTCCCCGGAAACAAGCCTGCATCAGAGCAGACGACTGGCCGCTTTCCCAGAATGCACCACGGCCGCAGCTTGATTCTGGATTGCGCAAACAGAGCTCACAGTGGTAAGTTAAAAAGTACCTTTTCTGCTGCTGTTGTTCTTTAAAAGTATGTTTTCAGATCTTTTGAAACGAGAACATTATACTTTTAAGCTGCACTATATGGCTGGTTTACAGAGTTGGTGTGTAATTAAAAAACAAGTCCGACGTTGAGTAGACCAATAAACCGCAGACCTCCGAGGCTAACTGCAGCCAGGGCTAAAGTTAGACGGTATGTAGTACCCTTCTATCGGCCTAGTCGTATGTGAAGTACCGCTGGTTCTGATGGCATTTTTTTGTTGTTTTAATTCGCCAAAACATTCATTTGTTTTCTGTTTATCTGACTGACTTGTGTTGCTTTGCTAGCCCATCTGTGCCAACTGGTAGGCATTTTAAGATTGACAGCCTGTTTCCTACTTTTATCTTTAAAAAACATTGAGGATAGTATTAAACAAGTGATAAGGTTGAAACTGTGACTATTTCTCTATAAATCATTGAAATGAAAACACAATTTTAACATATTAGTAACAGTATGGCAGTAGGGTTAAGCTACTTTGTTGTACCTATTGACCACCGCATTGATTATTAAGAAGGAAAAGTAATTTCTATGTCTGCCCACCTTTACAGTGATCTATAAATTATGTGCAATTAGTTCTGTTCATTCTTTCAGTGAAATGCCAAAAATAATCAATACATCTTACAATGAGAATCTTTACATTATAAAAAATACTATAGTTAATATTAGAGAAGGGAAGCCATTTGTTACGTTTACTATACTTGACCAGTTTTACAGGAATATACATTTTACTTTTTCTTTCCTGAGAACTATATTAATCTACATGTTACCCAGGTATAGAAGGCCCATGGATGGCCACGGGAGATAGAGGTGCTGGTGACCCTCTACCGGCTGGCCTGCGGTGCATCCTATAGTGCAACAGCTGTCATCTTTAGGATGCCCTTCTGTGCCAGGTGGTACACAGAGTTATACACTCCCTGATGGGGACCATTCAAAAATGTATTTTCTTCCCAAAAAGACAAGATTTGGAGGGAATGGGTGCTGGTTTTGCCCGCCTTGCCGGGAACGAGGCCTTCAAAGCAGCAGTTGGTGCCATTGATGAGTGCCATGTGCGAATTGTTCCACATGCTGACCCACAAAAGAAATGTTATTTAAACAGAAAATTCTTCCCCTCAATCATCCTGCAGGATGTGTGTGACACACGGAGAAAGATTTTGAATGTTTACTTCGACCACGTCGGCTCTGTCCATGACTCACTGGTACTGCTGCGCTCTCCGTTGCATAAAAATGCCTAATACCCACCAGAGGGCTTTTTTTCTACTCTGCGATGGTGGGTTCCCAAGTCTCCGGTACCTGATCACCCTCCTGACGCCCTATCGCCAGCCAGTTGCCAGTAGGATCTCTTACCTTCTTGTCATTAAATAGAGCCAACAATGACACACAATTGATACATAGATTATATGAATTGGATAGAAGATTAAGATATATCAGCATATTACCTAAATTACAGGTTATTTTATATTTGGTACAGTCCAAGTGGAGGCACGCTACAACAGGCACCACGCCAAGGCGAGAAACATTATTGGGCATGCCTTTGGTGCTCTAAAGACGCGGTGGCGTTTAATCTTCTTTAGGGCGCTGGAGGTCCGCCCAGCGTTTGCCCCAAAAGTAATCAGTGCCTCCTTCATCCTCCACAATATTAGTATAGAGGCAGGTGACCAGCTTGATGTGAAGGAGGAGGTCGACCCAGTAGAGAAAGGCCATCTTGTGGCCGAAGACAGCTGTCTGGAAACTGCCTCCGAGCCAGAATGGCAGCCCAGTTCTGCTCCAGCAGAGCTGGCTGCATGTTTAAGTGAACATGACTACATCTGACCTAACCTAGATCAGTTGTTGTCATGTACACATGCTGCTTCATTAAAAAAAATTTCCTGTAAAAATACATTAAATAATCAGTAAATTAATTTCCGTTCCTATTATTTTTCAATTGTTTGTTTCTGGGTGTTGTCTATTTGTCTAAAGGTGTTTATAAAAGTTAATTCTTTGTTTTAAATCATATGTTAATAATTTTTTGAACATGTTACATCTTTCTCTCTTTCTCCTCTCAATTCTTCGTGTCCTCACTCAGAAGAAACTCACTTAGATGTATACTTAAAAACATGTATAGATTTTATTTATAACTTGTCAACAAGTTTTTCAAAAGGGGACAAATATTATTGGCCCTTTCCGTAGCCTCCCTCTCCCTTGCTTCCTCCCTAGCTAAGGCTGCCCTCTCTCTCCTCATCGCTCTCAGTTTGCTCCTTCAGGAAGTCAAGCTGAGACCATCAAGTCAAATGGTTTGTCATTTTAGTTAATCTGTACAATATCCTTCAACCCTGAGTTTTCTCAGGTAATACCAGAAATGTGGTGAGAATAATACATAATGTGAGCTAATATTATGCAGGGAGTTTTGTTATTTTACCTTATATTTTTTCACCACATCCCGCCACTTCTTTTTGGCCTGCTTTGGTGTGACCTGCAGGCCAGAGGTTCTCACAAAATCACTAGTTGAATAGAAAACACAAGACTTGTCACAAGAGCTGAACATAAACATTTAGGCAGACATAAATAAAAATTACTTACTGCTATCTGGTTTTGGAGGAGTTCCTCCTGCCAGTAAATAGGCCCTTTTAAACAATGGATGACGTAAAAGCAAACTAGAGTAATTGATTGTAAAATAGTGGGGGAGACTAAAACCCTTGACCTTTATGCTGCTGTGTATATAAGTGTGTTATCAGACAGGTTGTTGATCTCAGCCTGCGGCTTTCAGAGTGTTTGTTCATGTGCGCGCCTCCAACTATCCATCTGTGTCTGTCTCGCCCAAAGTAGCTGCTGTTATTTTGGCCTCTAAAAATATTTGCAACCACTCCAAGTATTACTTTATAACTTGACTCTGCCTTAAACCTTTCCACAACTTCCTCCTTGACCTGTCTGCTGTATTCCTTGGTCTCACTGATGCATTTTGCTCACTTCTGTTCTCCAACAAACCTCCACACAACAGCTGGATTCATACTGAAATGACATTAAACACAGGTGGATTCCATTTATTAGGCTTCTTCTGAAGGTAGTTGGCTGCTCTGGATTTTATTTAAAGAAAGCAGAATACAGGGGGTCAAATACATGTTTAGACATTTTGCTTTACAGATCAGTATTTGTCAAAATACATGTGAAAGCCATGTGTTTTGTTTTTCTTTGGCGTCACAGGTATGTTTTTCTTGGCACATCAATCATAAACATATTACTATGCTCATGAATTATTAGGCAAATAAACGTTTTTCTAAATAATAGTGTATTGTGTGTATTGTTCACTACACTAATACTTAATGGGAAATGTGCTGCATAAAAATCTAACTAAAGTTAGAAATTATGTTTGAGATGACTTTTAAGAGAAAGTTCAACAAATACTAATTAAAGTAAAATATATAGTTACAAATAAATAAATAATAGCACAGGTGTTGTACTGAGTATGGTTTCCTGTCTGGGTCATTCACTGTGTGTCTTTGCTTGTTCTCCTTTAAACAGTGCTGCAAAATCCTACACTTCATTCATATCATCCATGATTTAATAAATTCGATCTGAAGCTGACAGAAAACAGTTGAGTTTCAGTGGCACCATTTTCCAGATCTGTAATGTTCTTGGAGTGCAGATGCGGTGTGTGTCAGATGCTCAAAGGTAAAGGTGAGTCGGACTGGGCAGGGAACACTTGCCACGCCAGGCCAGGCTGGGCACCGGAAACTGGTACTTGCTGAAATTATCAAAAAAAGGTTTTTGAGCATTTTCCTCTCAAAGGAAAGTCAATTGTGACCTTATTTTAAAAGCCCCCTGTCAAGCACCAGTGCCTTTTATACAATTTCTGAACAACCTTAGAACACCCTGATTAGTGTGCAGTTTGGCTGTAAAGGCATTGCTTTGCAAAAACATTCCTGCCCACTGGAACCTTTTTTACATTATATCGTATGACAACAAAGTTGTACTTTGATAGAATCAATGCAGAGTCAATACAGGATTCTCGACACTGAGTTCAGAGCTAATGAACAGTTATTCAGTCTACAATCAAGCGCAGTCTGCAAAATACTCAAACATTCTAGAGACTGTCCCATTCTAGTGGCATTAAAAATTAAAATTTGCATCTGATTGCAAGTTATCTCAGAGAAGAACACTTAACTCGAACAGTACCTTAAAATGAAAGCATGATCAGCCACTAAAATGCTTAAAAGCAGATAAAGTATCACCTAAAAAAGGTCTCAATGTGTGGATTGTTAAACCACGCACAGTATAATAAAATTATTATCTATTTAGGTAACAGCTTTCCTCATCTGTAGCTCTTCCTGTCTATGTCTTTAATGCAGTTCCCAGTCACTAGCCTTACCTTAAGCTGAGCGATGTGTCTCCGGTGGAAGGGTCCACAATGTGGGTGCGATGCAACCTGGAAAACGGGAAGGGGCCAATACAGTACGTATGGCAGCACGATATTATGCAAAGCTTGTACAAATGTAGCCCGAATAATTGCATCTGTCAGATTTGTATTCGTAGACAATCGTGTGTTTATCACAAAAATGGCATAAAATACCAATAAAACACAGCTAACTTTGTGGTTGTAGCATGAAAGTATTTGAGGAACTTAAAAAGGAAATGGCTGCTTGTGAAAAGAACTGTGTGTGTGCCTGGGCTTTTCGTCTCTGATTGGCTGCATCCATGTTCTGTCTCTACAGTGGTCCGGACGACATTCTCCCGATAAACGTCACCCCATACACTGTGACAGAGCGGGGGTACTCAGCTCTGAAGAGAGAGACGGTCTCATTGATGTGTCAAGCCTAGTCCAATTCAGTCAGTCAGTACGTTTGGTTCTACAACAACTTCCAGGTGTACAGCGGGCCGCAGTTCGCCATCACCAAGATTCTTTGCATGCACACGGGAGACTACGCCTGATTGGCCCAAAACACATACCTGAACACCCAGTCCAAAAAAACATCAGTTTTT